>NC_079508.1:8156758-8288866 GCF_030052815.1 Hevea brasiliensis | reverse complement strand
AAAGGCCTATGTCAAAGCCTAGTCTTGTGGTGAATCAAAAGATGTGTTTTGACTAGGAGGCCATTGTTGGCATCGGATAGATGTGCGGCTCGGATGGGGTGACTATGACTCCCATGAAGAGGAGAGACATCGTCACCGATGTTACCACTGAAACCGACCATTGTCGGAACACCCAATGTGGAGGAAAAACTGTCGGAACACCCAATGCGATGAGAAGCGAATGAACTCGGTTGAGCGACTCGAGATCGGTACAACCAAAGTCCGCAATACAGATCGGTCAAATCGGTCCTCTCACCATCATCGGTAAAGGTCATTCGATCACCGGATCGTGAATTTTGATCGGTAAGTAAAAAGTTCATCGGAAAAGATCAAAGCCACGATTATAGCGAACTTCCACCGAGCGGCTAGAACAGGAAAGTAAGAAAAGAAGAGAGGAAAGTCGATGAAGAAAATGTCTCGTCGACGGGGTATATATAGGGGAAATGGGCATTTAATGTCTGGCGGAAAGCAGCGGGCGCTTGAGAATCGAGATGTAATTAATGCTTGGACCGAATCGGTGATTAAGGGATAATAGAGATCGGGAGATAGGAGATCAGTATGAGAGATCGGAATAGGAGCTAGGAGAGGGATCGGAAGACAAAAAGAATAAGACAAATCCCAATAACCGTCGTCAGAATCGGTAGAGGTAGTTAAAGCGTGGCAGAGATCTCCACCGCGCCTAAGAATCGCATAATCTTTGGCAGTGCGGGGTATGTCATGTGATCTGTACATCCCAATCTCCACCGTTGATCCCACTTGTAAGGACAAACCCGGAACCCTTGGATCAAGAGAGAAGACGACAATACCAGCGTCTTTCACTCTTAGCCCTCGGATCGTTCCGGACAAGGAAATTTGGGACCGTCAGATTAAAAGAGGAAAAGGACAAATATTCTGAGAAGCGATCTCAGCCATTCGTTTTGATTCTCTTTAATTCCTGAACGCCCGATCATGTACTTCAAAATCTTGACCCTCCATCTCCCTCAAAATAAATCCTGACCCTTCATGGGAGCACCGATTCCTATAAATACCGCATGAAAAAGCTGTTCAAGGGCGGACAAAAATATAGACAAGAGGCTGCTATTATCGTGGAGGAACTCTGAAACTTCATTCGATTTGTTACTCTGCTGTTTTGTAGTGATTAAAAGACTTTTGAAACTAGTTTTCAGAGTGTTTTCTTGAAAAGATTTTGAATCTGGAACTCTACATTTCAGTTTGTTCATTATCTGGTCATACTCTCATCATCTGCTTTCTTTTCCTCTGTTCAAGCTCAACTTCCTTCCACTGGTTCTTACAGTAACCTTTTAGCTAAAGCATCTCTCGGTTTCACGACGGACATCAACTCTCGGTGATCAATCCGCCATCTTCATCACTATTTACCACCTCATAGTTATTTCAATACATTTGGCTCCTCACAGACATCAACTCTCGGTGATCAATCCGCCATCTTCATCACTATTTACCACCTCACGATTATTTCAATATATTTGGCTCCTCACAGGTAAGAGTTCATATTACTGTTTTATTAAGTATTTGCGTTTACTTTTCGCACTTTCTTTGTTCTCTTTACGTACGCGGTTTTCTCTAAGTTTATACTAAGCAAAAAAATCTCAAAGAACGTTACTCTCGAATTATCTCTTTAGTGATCGGTCCATCATTTCGTCAATTTTCGTCATTTACGAATCTGAGCTTTTAGCTCCTAGTAGCGTGTAAGTGGTCGAGCAAAACATAGGTATCTGCAACTTAAGGGCCTCTTTTAAAGAGAAACCTTGAATAACACGTCGGAAAATAGCCAAACTATTAGGGTGGCGTGAGCGGAATTCGGCAAGATTCCATGAAGAGGAATAAAACCAAAATAAACTAGGACGAGCAGATCGGACATTAATAGGTATCGTGAAATGACTACATGGAAGGTCGGTAAATCAAGTTTAGTATTACCCATTTAGTCATAGGGTATCAAGAAACCTTATCTCCAGCATTTTTGAATGCCAGAAACCTTAGTTTTAGGTTCTTGTGACATGTAGCTGAAATTGAAATTCGGGAGATCGGCAAAGCCCCTTCTAGGCTCCTGCTAATCCAAAAGAGATCGGAGGAGAGTTCTTATCCGGTCTCAGCTTAAAATTTTAATAAATGCTTAATAGAGATTGGAGGAGAGTTCTTATCCGGTCTCAGCTTAAACTTTTAATAAATACTTAAAAGAGATCGGAGGAGAGTTCTTATCCGGTCTCAGCTTAAAATTTTAATGAATATCTTAAAAGAGATCGGAGGAGAGTTCTTATCCGGTCTCAGCTTAAAATTTTAATAAATACTTAAAAGAGGTCGGAGGAGAGTTCTTATCCGATCTCAAATTAAAATCTCTAATAAATATTTATTAGGGATCGGAAGAGAGTCCTTATCCGATCCCCAACCAAAATTTTAATGAATATCTAAAAGAAGTTCGGAAGAGAGTTCTTATCCGATCTTCTAAATTAAATTTTAAATAAAACATTCCTTTTCAAGTAAAATTAACATACAAAAGTAATTCACTAAGGTTGTCTCATTTACTTATGTATCTGGGTGATCCTAATCAGTGAAAAATCAAACATTCCTTTTACCAAAAGGACTAACATTCCCATCCGAGCCCTTCTAACTAATTTATAAAGGACGCAAAATTAAATCTACTTACCCTTATTAAGGGACGAGGTGGGGTGCCTAACACCTTCCCCACCCGTTTACGGACCCCGAACCTAGAATCTCTGTCTTGAAGTGGTTTCATTCTTTATTTATCTTCTCAAATGGTTTTCTTTAGTTCCCCTCAACACTAAGGTGGCGACTCCTCACTCTGTCCCACTTCGGTGAGTGATCGTCCGGGCGACCGCAAAATCCCATTCTGACGACTAGCGACTCATTTGGGAACGTATTGACCCAACCCCAGTCTAGAGGTCCAAAAGTAGGCTTAATTTTTGTCCGATCAAATTATATTTAGAGGGGCTCACTCGGCGATGTCTTATATGCTAATTATTATTGCTACTAACTATTTTGTTTTGCCTGTTCTATCTCCTACAGTGCTCTTCATTTCAAAGAAAAAGAAAAAGAAAAAATGGAAAAATAAAATCCCCCTGAATTGGGAAGAGGTAAAAGTGTCCCTTCACACACTGAACACTTACACAATGTCCTCACACACTATGGTCCTAACTCGGGCTTTCTTACCCTTTTAGGAAAGTAGGAGGGGTCATGTAGCGTGCAGTGGGTTTTACCCGTTAGTATCCGTGAAGGCTTACGCTCAAATTGAAACTCGTTCTATTTACCGTGATACCGTGGAATTTTCCGACAATATCATGGGGGTAGAATGGGGCTCTCTTGTTCTGATGAGGGCAATTTGGGAACAGTGGCTATTAGAAAATTAGATCTGAGCTAAACCGTCACGATAGTGGCCGTAGTAAAGCGCCTCATAAGATAGAACTATCCGGATAGGTAGCGCTTACCAGTTGTTATTAGTATCCATACTATAGGACAAATGGGTCATACTTACTCTTACCCTATGCGCTTTAATTTCCTTTTGTTCATTTCTTTTGAGGGTAATCTTGAATCCTACTAAACGCCTACACATTTTCCTACTTTGATAAATGTGTACGTGTCACCTGTCAACAATATGATTCAAAATTACCTAATTTGTCTTACTAACAAATTTTCCCATGGCGTTACCAAACCAAGAGTCTGTATAAGGATAGGCATCATTTTTATCATGGCATCCTCAGTCGATCGGCGGGAGAGGCTCGGCATGCTAAACTTTGGTCCAAATCAGCTCATTGGTGGTACCCTCGCAAAATGATGTTTAGAGGCACACATTAGCTCAATACCTTCACTGGATCTGGACAAAATAGAGGTCAAAATGAACAACCTCGAGGTCTGTTTAATAGATGGAGGTTGCTTCCCGACCAGTCAAGGTGCAGTTTGAAGAGAATGCGGAAGGATTGCAACCTTAATGCAAGTCAAGGTCCAAATCCTGCATTAAAAGCCATGTTGACGGTTTGGAATCCTAAGTGCAGTGTTCTCTTTCAATGACATTGATACGGCCCCACTATGGAGGAATATCGGGCATTCTTTGGGGATCCCATACTCATTGCGAGCCGGATCTACTTACACCTCGAGCATAGGCGGACACGAAGCGGTTGGCACATATGTTGGGTTCTCACCCGGAAGAAGTAAAGTCGAGAAAGCAGTCAAAGGAACACGCATGGATGGCATTGGGCGTACCTTGAAGCGGTTAGATCATCACCTCCAAGAGAAAGCAGTGGGATCAAGCTTCCGTGGCACTCGCCTTGGGAATCTATGGTGCGATCCTGTTCCCGGGGCCATTGGGGATCATCACTTGCGATGCGATGGAGGTATTTTGGGACGATAGAAAGGCAGGATCAATCCGATCTGGCAATTCTTGCCGAAACCTTGTTAACCTAACTACTGCAGACAACAGGGGAAAGGGTCCATTAAGTGTTGCTCTCAGTTATTATACCTCTGGACTATCAGTCACATGTGTCCTGTGGAGACAAAAGGATTGACTTGGTACCTTGACCAGCCTCCCATTAAGAAGATGATCCGGTTAGTGATCAGCTCGAAGACCAACGATGGCGGGACCGGATTTTGAGTTTCAATAGCCATGATTACTGTTGGAGGAAGCTGTGGACGTCAAGCCAACCCGTCTTGATTGGTACAGGAGGTATTCAGTCGGTGTCCCTGATTGGAATAACCGGGTATACAAGTTACACTCCAACACTGGTAATGAGGCAG
Source organism: Hevea brasiliensis (assembly GCF_030052815.1). Lineage (NCBI taxonomy): Eukaryota > Viridiplantae > Streptophyta > Magnoliopsida > Malpighiales > Euphorbiaceae > Hevea > Hevea brasiliensis. The sequence continues at coordinate 8,284,063 of NC_079508.1, read as the reverse complement.
TTTGGCTCAACACAGTCCATGATCAACATTAAAGAATACCACCAAGGTCACTTCTACCATGAGCTCAAGGAAGAAGAAGGGTTGAAAATGGCTCGCAAGTCAGCGGACAACATCACTCTAATGGAGAGATCACCCAAAGGCCCAAGTGCCTCGGGCGATTACCTTAAATGGAGAGCTGATAGGAACCAAGAACGCTCTACCATAGAATTCAAGGACGACAACCCTCGCCAAGACGCCCTATTAGAGGAAGCTGATAATCGCCTGGTTGACTCGCTACAAAAGGCAAATACCGAGAACTCACAGCTGCAAGAACGAATGAAACAATTGGAGGACCAACAGCAGAAACTTAAGAGAAGGGTAAGAAAGCTCAAGGAAGAGGCAAGGGCCGAAAGGATAGGGTTCGAAGAGCAAGAGGTACAGTGGGAAAAAGAAAGAAACTCTCTCCAAGCTGAGGTCAAAGAGATGAAAGGGCAGAATAGTAAGCTTCAGGAAAGGATGAAGTACCAAGAGGTACTCGTTGAAGAGTATAAACAGGAAAACAATAAGAAGAAGCTTGAATTAAAAGAACAGGCACTCCTCATCAACGACATCTTGAAAGAGTGTGCTAAAGAAAGGAAAGAGAAAGAGAAACAAGCTGCCCTCTATCAAGGACTGAAAGAAAATGTGGACCAGTTGGAGAAAATGATAGCACAGGGAAAAAAGGAACTATTACCTGAATCCGAGTATGCTCTGAAAGTGTTCGATCCTGCCAAACAAGAGGAAAGGTTATATGAGTATCTCAGAAAATGTCATCTCATTATAAAGAACCTCCCAGAACCTAGGCCGATGTAAGAAATATCTTTGTACAAATTATTGATTAATGAAATGATTTTGGACCATTGTCTAAGCAGATTTGTGAATGAATAATATGACTCCCGTAGGAACTCCCTCGCTAGGGTTATGTGAAAAATTGAAATGCGCTATATGGACAGGTATCATAAATGCGCATTCAATCCCGTCATTCACGGTCAGACTATCGAACGATGCCATGATAAAGCTGAGGCGATTATCCTTTTGCAGATTCCAACCTGGCTCTCAAACGCCCTTTGTATCCTTCGTCGGACGGGACTTTTAGTTTCTTTGCAAAACTCAAATTCATTTAAATTTTTTTATCCTCACAGGAAATCAATATTGCTTCTAACAACGCAAGTCTGACCAAGCACACGAGCCAACCCAAGCGAGTGTACTTAACAAGATCTCGAACGAGGAAGATAATGGAAAATCAGGAGCAAGTACAGAACCTACAGGGACAGGTCTCCGAGTTGAAAGATCGACTTTCAAATTATGAGACTAATGAGGGAAATGTCTCAGAACAAACCTGCTTCAGAACCTAGCCCACCATTACCTCCTCCGCCTCCTACAACAAATGATCCTCAGCAAGCTTCAACCTCTTTTACCTTTCAGTCTCCCATTCCGGACCCGACAATCACTGTCAATCCGGTGACCATAAATAATGACCCACCTTTTTCCTATTACCCGGCCGTCTCAAATGCCGAGCCTCATCATTCGATCCCGATTCCTCCAGTTTACTCCACCCCTCAGCTCCCGGTTGGAGGAGCGTATCATGCGGTGGAAGGAGAACATAGGGTGAGAGAAAACGAGAAACTATCTGCCCTAGAAGAAAGATTGAGAGCAATAGAAGGGTTGAACATGTATGGCTCAGTCGATGTGTCGTCACTGAGATTGGTGCCAGATGTGGTGGTACCACCCAAATTCAAGGTTCCGGATTTCGACAAATACAGCGGAAACTCAGATCCCCGCATCCACCTGGCAACCTACATTGCCAAAATGTCTGCCTTAACAGAAGACGATAGACTTCTCATTCACTTCTTTCACGAGAGCCTCTCCGGAGCAGCTCTGAGATGGTGCATACAATTGGACAGGAGCAAGCTGCACTCCTGGAAGGACTTAGCCGATACCTTTCTTAAGCAGTACAAATTCAATTGTGATGCAGCACCCACAAGGAGGGACCTCCAGAACACTGCAGAAGACCGGAAGGTTTTAAGCGGTATGCCCAACGATGGAGGAGAGAAGGTCGAGTATATCCTCCTGGATCGACAATGAACTCTGCTCCCTATTCATTGAAACATTGAAGGCTCCCTACTTCAACCTGATGATTGGAAATACCTCCAACAGTTTCTCAGATATCATCCAAGCCGGTGAGAGAATTGAAGCTAATCTGAGAATAGGAAGGCTACAGGAGTTGACTGAGAACCCTGTGAAAAAGACTGCCAATTTTGGCAAGAAGAAGGAGAGTGATGTGCATTCCATCACTCGACAGAATAATTTTCCCCAATTCCCCCAAAATAACTACCGGCCATATCCTCCCTCTCATGGCCCAACTATCGCAAACATCCCACCCCCTTTCCCTAATTATTCACAACCACGCCCACAATACGCCCCACCTGCAAATTTCCAACCAAGACCACCTCCTCCTCCAGCTCAACCACGACCACCACAAAATAACCCAAGACCTCCAAGGAATCCTGATCCACCCCTTCCCCTCCCTCTCAGTGAAATATACCGATGCATACCTTGTGGTATAAACCAAATCGTACCAGTCCCTTTAGACCCAATCCAGCCGCCATATCCCAGGTGGTATGATGCCACTGCCCGTTGTGAGTATCATAGAGGAGCACAAGGGCATTCAACTGACAACTGCGGGGCACTCGGAGGAGAGTGCGCTCTAATCCGAGCGGGTGGTTGAAGATCGAGGAAATGGTTCCCTCCCCAATGTCACCTCAAACCCACTACCTAACCATAATGCTGGTAGTGGTTTGAATGTGATTGAGTCTGAGTGAGAAGGATCAACACCGGAAGTGGATAAGTTGATCCCTTATTTCAAATAAATTTTTGCCATATCGATGAGAAGGTCACCTTTGCCCTCAGTAGCAGGATTTGAAGAGAGTGCAGGTGTCCTTACCATGGAGGGGCGGTGACCATAAGTGCAAGATTGTGAGGGGTTCGGGCAAGAAGTCGAAATTTGTTATCTCTTAAAGTTACGAGATGCGGACAAAGGCGGAAGGGAAGTGAACACCGCTAGACTCACCAAACCGCTTCTACCTCCAAGCCGAATCACTTTCTCACCCCGGTAGCCTCACCGCGATGCGATTATCCGAACTACGCCCTGACTTCTGTCACCAATACTCACGCAGTCCCTTGGAACTATAATTTCCAAGTTTTTACTCAGGGAGCGTCAAGCAGCGCATCTGCCCCTAGCCTTGCCTCACCTCTGACACCACCAAAACCATGTTTCGCTCCTCACGAGCATTTCAGGATGACTTATGCTGGACCTGCTAGCAACATTACTCCCCAAACCAGTTCTCGGCCCGTTATTGCAACAAAACCTTCTCCACCTGAGCAAGAAGTCAAGTTTATAACTCGAAGTGGGAGGTGTTACGGGAACGAAGAAAGAGAGAAGAAAAAAGGGAAAGTAAAAATGGGAGAGTCATCAAGAAACACGGAAGAGGAGGTTGAGAAAGCAGAGGAAGCAGAGCCTATCGAGCGCAAGGAAGATGAAGAACTGCTGCTCCAAATAATGAAGCAGAGCGAGTATGACGTGGTGGAGCAATTGAGAAAAACCCCCGCCCGAATTTCACTGTTATCACTGATCCTGAGCTCGGAAGTCCACCGACAAGCCCTACAAAGAATCCTGGATCAGGCCTTTGTGAACCCCGACATTACTCCAGGGCAGTTTGAGAAAATAGTAGGACAAATCCAGGCATCCGGCTCTGTAGCCTTTTCTGAAGAGGAGGTAGACCCTGCGGGCTTAGGGCACAATAAAGATCTACATGTAGCGTGAAGTGTAAGGGTTGTATAGTGGCCAAGGTTCTCATCGATAACGGATCGGCCCTCAATGTATTGCCTAAGCGCGACCTTAGCCAAAGCTACTGGTTGACCAATCGCATATACGTCAGAGTGCAATGGTGGTAAGAGCCTTTGACGGTACCAGGAGAGAGGTACTGGGAGACATTGACTTGCCAATCCAAGTCGGGGCATGTACTTTCAACGTCACGTTTCAAGTGATGAACATTGAGCCGGCTTACACTATGTTATTAGGGAGGCCGTGGATCCACTCTGCAAACGCTGTTCCTTCAACCTTACACCAGAAGATCAAATACATTAAGGACGGCAAAATCATCACGGTAAGGGGCGAAGAGGCCATACTGGTCACCAAGCCGCAATCACTTCCTTATGTGGAAGCGGCCGAGGAATCATTGGAGAGTTCTTTCCAGGCCCTTGAATTGCAAGATACTGGGAAGGAAGGGGCTATGGCTATGGTGGCCAAAGTAATGTCAAGCGGGTATCAAGAGGGGAAAGGCTTGGGCACCGCCTTGCAAGGAATCGTCGAGCCTATCTGGCTATTCAGAAGATAGGCCGTTGTGGTTTGGGGTATGAGGAGGATGCCCTCGTGGATGGGCGATTCTGGATGAGGAGGATGCTTCGGGATCAGAGGTTCGACCAGGAGACGGGAAAAATGAAAATAGTCCCGAGAATTACGGAGATCTTCACCAAACCGGTCATCCAACATCCGGCAAGTCTGGAAGAATCACCGGATGATCCATCCATAGATGTCATCCAAGCTGGATTCCTTGTATGAGGCCCTAGTTTCACCCATGGTGAGGAGCGGGAGCTTGACAAGCTGGACAACGGAGGATATCCTGTACTCAATTTCGAGTAAAGTACCTCTGGTTATCTACACTTGATCATTTTGTCCATGGTGACAAGTGTAATACTGTAAATGGACCTTTTCTTATGGCATTAATATTAATGAATTGATAGCGCATTTTAAATCCAATACTCTCTTTCCTTTTTAATTCCATCCTTATAACATGTTCTATTCTTTATTCATTCAGGACCATTCATCAATTAACACCTAATAATCCAATAGACTCCGAAATTCCTCTGGTTAATTTTGAAATCCCCATAACTGCCATTACTTCAAGTAATTCTGAGGAAGACCTTACAGAAGAAAGCAATGAAAAAGATGAACCCTCCCTCGTGCCTTGTGAAGATGAAACGCGCACAATAAACTTAGGCTCGGAAGAAGTAAAAAGGGAACTTAAGGTAGTGGAGAGTGAGGAATTGGGAGATATGATCGGTCTGCTTAAGGAATTTCGGCGTATTTTCATGGAGCTATGATGATATGGTTGGTTTGGACCCTCAGATAGTGATGCACAAGATTCCCTTAATTCCAGGAACGATCCCGGTGAAGCAGAAACTGAGGAGAATGAATCCCGACACACTGCTCAAGGTTCGGGATGAAGTCAAGAAACAGTATGACGCCGGATTCTTGGAAGTAGTCAAATATCCCCAATGGGTGGCTAATGTCGTCCCAGTAATGAAGAAAGACGGGAGAGTCAGGGTGTGTGTTGACTACAGGGACCTTAATAAAGCAAGTTTGAAAGATGATTTCCCTCTCCCTCACATTGATGTGTTAGTTGACAATCTTTGCGGGATTGGGTAGGTGTTCGTGTATTGATGGGGCATCGTGGTACAATCGATTCCGATGGACAAGGAGGACAAGGATAAAGCGCTTTCATCACCCAATGGGGGTATTTTGCTATCGGGTCATGCCCTTCGGGTTGAAGAATGCCGGCTACTTACCCGGTAGCGCAATGGTCACATTATTCCACGATATGATGCATAAAGAAGTGGAGGTATATGTGGATGATATGATCATTAAATCCAGGGGAGAAGAGAGCCACGTTCAGGTGATGAGGAGGGTGCTCGAAAGGCTCAGAAATACAAGTTGAAGTGAACCTGCTAAATGCATCTTGAGCTAGATCGGGAAAAGCTGTTGGGATTCATAGTAGCGAGAAAGGGATAGAAGTGGATCGGACAAAGTTCGAGCTATTCAAGAAATGCCGTCCCCAAAAACAGAAAGGGAGGTGCGCAGTTTTCTAGGAAAGTTGAACTACATTTCAAGATTTATTTCTAATCTCACTGCCAAAGCTGAGCCTATTTTCAGACTACTCCGGAAGAACAATCCTACCCAATGGAATTCGGATTGTTAAAAGGCTTTCGATACAATCAAACAGTATTTGTCAAACCCACCAGTATTGGTCCCGCCTGTGGCAGGCAGGCCTCTGATCCTGTACATGGCAGTCCAACAGAGATCTATGGGATGTGTTTTGGGACAAGATGATGATACCGCCGAAAAGAGAGGGCCATTTACTACGAGCAAGAAGTTCAATGATTGTGAGTCAAGGTACTCTTTCTTAGAAAAGACTTGCTGCGCGTTAGCACAGAGACAAATCGCCTCAAGAACTACATGTTGAATCACAAGACATGGCTTATCTCCCGTATGGATCCTATCAGATATGTATTCGAAAGCCCATTCATGCCGAGAAGGATAGCCAAGTGGCAGGTTATACTCTCCCAGTATGATATAGTCTACATGACCCGGAAAGCGGTAAAAGGTAGCGTAATTGCTGACCTCCTAGCGGAAAACCCTATCCGGATTATGAAGCTCTGGATTTTGAGTTCCGACGAACATATTAATGAAGTAGACTGCGAAGAAGAGGGGTCGATCGATGTGTGGGAAATGTATTTTGTGAGCAATCAATTTATCCGAATGGAATTGGAGCCGTACTAGTATCCCCGAGGAAAGCACTTCCCAATAGTCGCTAAGTTGGGATTTGACTGTACCAACAATGTCGCAGAATATGAAGCTTGTGTAATGGGTCTACATCTTCTATAGAGATGAAAATCGAAAGTTGGAGGTGTATGGAGACTCGGCTCGATAATTTATCGTGTCAAGGGAGAATGGCAAACCAAGGATCCCAAGCTAATCCCCTACCGAAATACTTCATCGAGATGATCGAGAATTCAAGAAATCTCTTTCACTCATCCGAGTAGAGACAAGAATCAATTTCGACGCCTTAGCTACTCTAGCCGTTATGGCTCAAATCGAAGAAGGCGGACATTTGGACGTTGAAGATTAAAGTAAGGGATGAGCCACCTATTGCTTCATGATTGAAGAAGAGCTCGATGGAAAGCCTTGGTATCACGACATCCCGATCTGTAGAACCGAGAATTCCCTTGAGGGCAAGCAAAAATGAAAAGAAGATGATTCGGAGGTTAGCATTGGGGTACTTTCCCAGTGGGGAAACCCTATACAAAAGAAGCTCCAACGGTGAATTATTGAGATGTGTGGATGCAAAGGAGGCAAAGAGAATCCTTTTTGAAACTCATGAGGGAAATTGTGCAACTCACGCCAATGGACACATGATGGCCAAGCAAATCATGCGGCGTGGGTATTTTTGGACCACAATGGAAAAGGATTGCATCGAGTATTTCCGGAAGTGCCACAAGTGTCAGATTCTGCAGATCGATAAATGTGCCACCTCACAAGTCGTTCAATCTCGTCTCACCGTGGCCTTTTGCAATGTGGGGCATAGATGTGATTGGTCCCATCAATCCCAAGGCATCCAATGGGCACAGATTCATCCTTGTAGCCATCGACTATTTCTCCAAATGGGTCGAGGCGACATCCTATGCTCACATCACGCAGAACACGTTTCTCAAATTCTTCAGAAACAATATCATATGCCGACATGGTCTCCCGAATGAAATTGTCACTGATAACGCCAAGAACACGAACGGTCCAAGATTCGGAAGGCGTGTGATCAATACAGAATCCGACATCTCAATTCCTCCCCATACCGTCCCCAGATGAATGGAGCGGTGGAAGCCGCGAACAAAAATCTAAAGAGGATAATCCGGAAAATGACGGTCACATATAGGGATTGGCATGACATGCTCCCCTACGCTCTTCATGCATACCGGACTTCCATAAGAACCTCAACTGGGGCAACTCCATACTCACTAGTCTACGGGATGGAAGCGGTATTACCTGTTGAAGTTGAAATTCCTTCCCTAAGGATTCTGAAGGAATCAGGGATTGGTGAGTCAGAATGGATCCAGTCGAGGTTGGATCAGTTAAACTTGCTGGATGAGAAAAGGTTAACAGCAGCATGTCACGGGCAATTATATCAGAGGAGAATGGCCAGAGCATTTGATAAAACGTCGCCCACGGGAATTCCTACCCGGGACTTAGTTCTAAAGAAAGTACTACCAAACCAAAAGCGATCCCGTGGCAAATGGTCACCAACCTACGAGGGACCCTATGTGGTTAAAAAGGCGTTTACTGGAGGAGCCTTGATCTTGACCCACATGGACGGTGAAGAATTCCCGAGACCTGTGAATGCCGACACTGTCAAGAGATACTATGCATAAAAAGGAGAAGGGATGAAAACCCGAAAGGGCGTCCTAAAAAAAAAAAAAAAAAAAAAAAAAAAAACCTTCTTGGGGTGAAAACCAAAAAGGGCGTCCCAAGAACCAAACTGGAGGAATAAGGAAGGGGGCATGAAACCGCGGATAGAGAGGCAACCGTCACGGCAAGGGACTTCAGAGAACTTGGAATATGGCAGTTAAAAGACTTCAAAACCAACTAAAAGGAATATATGAGATCTATCCTTGTACCTTTCCTTTTCCTTTGAAAGTCTATTTTTCCTAAAGCCATGATAAAGTTATACTCCATTCCTTCTGCTTTTGTTTTTCCTGCTTACTCACTTTTTAATACTATCCTTTCTCTTTGACTAATGCGCTATTGATTAGTTAAATTTCTGCCATAAGATTTGAATTTAAAAATTGATAACCTCGCGTACTTTACTATGAGATTTGCAGGGAATAGCCGCCAAAAAAAAAAAAAAAAACTAGAGGTGAAAACCCGAAAGGGCGCTTCTGGTCGAATGGACGAAAAGAAAGTGAAAACCCACAAGGGCGCTTTCCGAAGAATAAGGAGAAAGTCGGGAACGGAAAAGGGACATCCGAAAGAACGAGGTCATAGGTCAGGCCTTACAACTCCTCCTCCATTAATCGTCCGCCTTCATTATCTTGTTAAGTACACTTTGTCAGGGAATAACTTCATGTGCCAAAGTCAGACTTGTTTTGTAAGTTGATTTTAATTTCTTGCAATTTACATTTCCACCATCAACCTCTGGTTCCTTGATCTAAGTTGATTTTAATTTCATGCAATTTACATTTCTGTTATCAACCTCTGGTTCCTTGATCTAAGTTGATTTTAATTTCCTGCAATTCCACCATCAACCTCTGGTTCCTTGATCTAAGTTGATTTTAATTTCATGCAATTTACATTTCTGTTATCAACCTCTGGTTCCTTGATCTAAGTTGATTTTAATTTCCTGCAATTCCACCATCAACCTCTGGTTCCTTGATCTAAGTTGATTTTAATTTCATGCAATTTACATTTCTGTTATCAACCTGGTTCCTTGATCTAAGTTGATTTTAATTTCCTGCAATTCCACCATCAACCTCTGGTTCCTTGATCTAAGTTGATTTTAATTTCATGCAATTTACATTTCTGTTATCAACCTCTGGTTCCTTGATCTAAGTTGATTTTAATTTTCTGCAATTTACATTTCATGCTATCAACCTCTGGTTCCTTGATCTAAGTCGATTTTAATTTACATTTCATGCTATCAACCTCTGGTTCCTTGATCTAAGTTGATTTTAATTTCATGCAATTTACATTCCTGTTATCAACCTCTGGTTTCTAGATCCAAGTTGATTTTAATTTTCTAGGTCATTAACTTAGGTGTGCTTTAGTTCCCTAATTTCGAACACCTAATCGTCCAAAATATGAGTCTGAATCTTTACATAATTCCTATACGGAAATTTTCCCTTTAATAGAAATTATGTAAAGAGGGGCAGCTGTCGACACCATATTTTGGCCGATCCCTAGAATCAATAAAAATTCTTCTTTGAACAGCTAATCACGTTTCCGATCCCTCTTTAGGCGGTCACATTTCCGATCTCTCCTCACAAAGAATTGAATTAATGCTGAGTCCTCATATTCATTAAGCCTCGCCGATCTCTCAAATCATTTACCGACCTCTCAAACCCGTTGTCAAATTTCCGGACCTGTCAAGTATATTCCTGATCTCTGTTGATAAATAAAATGAACTGGCACTAGATCTTTTCCTACCAGTTTTATTGCCGACCTCCTTTCCGAAAGTTTAACAGCTAAAGTTTGGGTTCGGTTTAATGAGGGTTCCGATCTTAAGTGTTCAAGTTAAATTTTCAATTTTAATCAAGTCCCGTTCAGCATTTCTCCCCCACCGATCTCATGCTTATTGTGCTTTCCGATCTTTTATACTTAGATTAATAATGGCATTTAGTTCATGTTTCGCTATGCTCATACAATCAAATACTTAGGCAATTCAAAGATTTTCCAATCACATCCATTCATTGAACAAAAGAGATATTCCATTTCATTTCATAATTTGTACAAGTTATTCGGCTGGGGGATCACCCCACTGATTTACTGCTCACTCTCTCTCTCTTCCTCGCCTCCTCCTCACTATCTTCACCATCGCCCCGGAGCAGTCGTCCATCCAAGAGAAGTCCTCTTCAGGATAGCGCTTTTGAAGTTCGGCCAAGAGATCCTTATGCGCATTCACATAGGCTCCGGCTATTCCCGACACCATCTCTTCATCCTTTTCCTTAAGCTCTTTGTCTTTCTCCGAAAGCTCCTTATCCTTCGCGTTAAGCTCCTCTACAAGTTGAGCGACCTGAGCGGCTTCGTTGGCCTGAAGTGCCGGACTTCTTGAGAGCCCGTTCACTTTCAGCCAAGTCACGAGACCTTTCGGCCAGCTGGTCTTCATGGTACTTCGCCCGTCCCTCGACTTGAGATATATAATCCCGAGCGGATGAGAGTTGGGATCGGAGGGAAGTCAATTCCTGATTTTTCTTCCCAACCTCCTTACCCAGACGCTGAATCTTTTCGAATCATGGTCCGGTTCACTGCACACTCCACGCTTAGGCTCATGGTTCGAGTCAAGATATCATCGAGACCATTCAGGATAACTGTCCCGATCCTCTTGAAAGAAGATGGTAGATCCCGTGACTTTGGCAAAATCGAGTTCTCCCTAACGATCAGGTTATTCTTCAAGCGATCGATCGATTCGAGCGCCACGAGAAGAGGTCCTCCTGAAGATTGAGAAGGCTCCCTTTCCGTGCTTGGAATAATCGAGAGAGGTGGGGCTGCTCTTCCGATCTAGGAGGAGATCGCGACCTCAATGGTCGGCGGACCGAAGGTTAAGGCGGGTCTCTTTGTATCTCCCGTGTTCGTGGATCGGGTGTTTGAAGACGTTCAACGCTTCATCTCCTTTACCTTCCGTGAGATCTCTCTTTCCTTCCGCTTCCTAGAACCCTCACCACCCGCCATACCGCACGTAAAAGAGGTTAGTGAGATCGCTAAGGTCTGAACGAGATATAGAAAATACCAATGCCGAGGTCGAGAGCGGAAGTTCGCGATCTCGGTGGTGATCGATTGCATGGTCCAATGGTGCGATTCGCGATCACCGCATTTGGGACAGAATATTTTAGAGTGGCGGCCCGACTTTTCAGCTCCATCACTATCAAGCTTTCCTCTTGACTCGTGGTAATGTGCTTGAGCGAGGGCCCTGGTACCACCAGCTACGAGGAAAGTCCTCAAAGCGGCTCGGATCTTTACTCCTCGAATGAAGAACCGGTTCTTCCAATTCTTAAGGGATGAGGCGGATCGGAAAAGAGTCCGCAACGAGGCTTCAGAAAGAACCGGTGTTCGCCATCCTTTCGCGAGTTAGTGCATGCAGCTCGGCAAACACCTTAGCCGTAGGTCTGATTCCCTTAGCTCGGCATAGACCTCGGAAAGCTACCAAGATCCGCCACGAGTTGGGGTGGATTTGAACAATGGATGCTCGGTGAAGTTTTAGGACCTCCTTATAGAAATCGGCTAGAGGGGCCTTTAACTGTTCCTCGTACACCATGACCATGTCATTCTCCTCAAAAGAGTGATCGACACGAAGATCGCCATGGCACTTGATCAGCTCATATGAATCAGGACAAATATTGTATTCTTGAACAAACGATTGCAGATCGGATTCTCGAAGAACCGACGAAAGCTCGTCTATAGGAAGGGTCTATATCCTTGATGGTGGTGCAAGCCTTGATGGTATGATCCGCCCCCGAGCTGGAGCAGAGACCCTAGGAGGTTCTTGTTGAACGCTGGGCCCGACTGCCTCTTCTTCGTCAGACGATGACCATGAGAACTGAATGGAAGAAGGACTCGCCGCTCTCTGACCTTCGGCACCGCTCATTTTTAAAAGAAATAAAGAACTTAAACAAGAAAGAAGATCAAAGTCCTTACCGGAGTCTGATCGGCGTCGGAGAGACTGGAGAAAATGAGAGAACTTCGAAGTTGTGAGCGGGGATTGAAAATGGAATGAGAGAACAAGCGGCTAACCCTCCCACCCCTATTTATACTAGTCCGAGCATTTAATGCTCGCGAGGTTCTAGGCAACAGATCGATTGGTGGGACTCGACAAATGTTTCGACACTTTTCTCAAATATCCGAATGTTATGAGTTCGGTTTATTAGAGATCGGCATAATAAGTTAAAAATTTTGAATAAAGGATCAGCTAAGTGTCATTCAGGTAAAGAATCAGATTGGATAATCATATTAGGGATCGGAAAATAATCAATGCGAAAACAATAAGACGATAACCGACAAAATAAAGTCTTTATTTTCAAAAGTTCGGATTACATCATTTGGGCGATCTCTAGGGATCGGATTACACTAACATTGGATCACATCATTTCTGTGATCTCTAGAGATCGGATTGCATTGAAAATAAAATACATCATTTGGGCGATCTCTAGCGATCGGACTACAATAAAGGTCTAACTACAACATTTGGGCAATCTCTAGAGATCTGATTACATTTCAGGATTACATCATTTGGGCGATCTCTAGAGACCGGTGGAACATCCTATCTAAAAGGCCTATGTCAAAGCCTAGTCTTGTGGCTGAATCAAAAGATGTGTTTTGACCAGAGACCTACTGTTGGCATCGGATAGATGTGCAAATCGGATGGGGTGACTATGACTCCCATGAAGAGGAGAGACATCGCCACCGATGTTACCACTGAAACCGACTACTGGCCGGAACACCCAATGTGGAGGAAAGACGTTTAACACCCAATGCGATGAGAAGCCGAATGAACTCGGTTGAGCGACTCGAGATCGGTACAACCAAAGTCCGCAATACAGACGGTCAAATCCAGTCCTCTCACCATCATCAAGAAGGTCATTCGATCACCGGATCGTGAATTTTCACGGTAAGTAAAGAAGTTCATCGGAAAAGATCAAAGCCACGATTATAGCCGAACTTCCACCGAGCAATAGAACAGGAAAGTAAGAAAAGAAGAGAGGAAAGTCGATGAAGAAAATGTCTCCGCAGTGGGTATATATAGGGGAAATGGGCATTTAATGTCGAAGGAAACGGCGGACGCCGAGAATCGAGATGTAATTAATGCTTGGACCGAATCCGCATCGATTAAGGGATAATAGAGATCGGAGATAGGAGATCGCATGAGAGATCTAATAGGAGCTAGGGAGGATCGGAAGACAAAAAGAATAAGACAAATCCCAATAACCGTCGCCGAATCGAGCCGAGGTAGTTAAAGCGTGGCGCACGAGATCTCCACCGCACGCCTAAGAATCGCCTCGCACGTCGACAGTGCCGTGGTATGTCATGACACCTGACATCCCAATCTCCACCGTTGATCCCACTTGTAAGGACAAACCCGAACCCTTGGATCAAGAGAGAAGACGACAATACAAGCGTCTTTCACTATTAGCCCTCGGATCGTTCCGGACAAGGAAATTTGGGACCGTCAGATTAAAATAGGAAAAGGACAAAAATTCTGAGAAGCGATCTCAGCCATTCGCTTTGATTCTCTTTAATTCGAACGCCCGATCATGTACTTCAAAATCTTGACCCTCCATCTCCTCAAAATAAATCCCGACCCTTCATGGGGAGCACCCGATTCCTATAAATACCGCATGAAAACTGCTCAAGGACGGACAAAAATATAGACAAGAGGTCGCTATTATCGTGGAGGAACTCAAACTTCATTCGATTTGTTACTCATTGCTTTGTAGTGATTAAAAAGACTTTTGAAACTAGTTTTCAGGAGTGTTTTCTTGAAAAGATTTTGAATATCGAACTCTACATTTCCAGTTTGTTCATTATCCGGTCATACTCTCATCATCTCTCGCTTTCTTTTCCTCTGCTCAAGCTCAACTTCCTTCCACCGGTTCTTACCGTAACCTTTTAGCTAAAGCATCTCTGTTTCACGATGCACATCAACTCTCAGCCGATCAATCCGCCATCTTCATCACTATTTACCACCTCATAGTTATTTCAATACATTTGGCTCCTCACAGACATCAACTCTCAGGTGATCAATCCGCCATCTTCATCACTATTTACCACCTCACGCTTATTTCAATATATTTGGCTCCTCACGGTAAGAGTTCATATTATCGCTTTATTAAGTATTTGCGTTTACTTTTCGCACTTTCTTTGTTCTCTTTACGCACGCGGTTTTCTAAGTTTATACTAAGCAAAAATCTCAAAGAACGTTACTCTCGAATTATCTCTTTAGTGATCACCCATCATTTCACAATTTTCGTCATTTCGAATACGAGCTTTTAGCTCCTAGTAGCATGTAAGTGGTCAGCAAAACATAGGTATTCGCAACTTAAGGGCCTCTTTAAAAGAGAAACCTTGAATAACACGTCAGAAAATAGCCAAACTATTAGGTCGACGTGAACTGAATTCGCAAGATTCCATGAAGAGGAATAAAACCAAAATAAACTAGACAGAACAGATCGGACATTAATAGGTATGCGTGAAATGACTACATGGAAGGTCGGTAAATCAAGTTTAGTATTACCCATTTAGTCATAGGGTATCAAGAAACCTTATCTCCAGCATTTTTGAATGCCAGAAACCTTAGTTTTAGGTTCTTGTGACATGTAGCTGAAATTGAAATTCGGGAGATCGGCAAAGCCCCTTCTAGGCTCCTGCTAATCCAAAAGAGATCGGAGGAGAGTTCTTATCCGGTCTCAGCTTAAAATTTTAATAAATGCTTAATAGAGATTGGAGGAGAGTTCTTATCCGGTCTCAGCTTAAAATTTTAATAAATACTTAAAAGAGATCGGAGGAGAGTTCTTATCCGGTCTCAGCTTAAAATTTTAATGAATATCTTAAAAGAGATCGGAGGAGAGTTCTTATCCGGTCTCAGCTTAAAATTTTAATAAATACTTAAAAGAGGTCGGAGGAGAGTTCTTATCCGATCTCAAATTAAAATCTCTAATAAATATTTATTAGGATCTAAGAGAGTCCTTATCCGATCCCCAACCAAAATTTTAATGAATATCTAAAAGAAGTTCGGAAGAGAGTTCTTATCCGATCTTCTAAATTAAATTTTAAATAAAACATTCCTTTTCAAGTAAAATTAACATACAAAAGTAATTCACTAAGGTTGTCTCATTTACTTATGTATCTGGGTGATCCTAATCAGTGAAAAATCAAACATTCCTTTTACCAAAAGGACTAACATTCCCATCCGAGCCCTTCTAACTAATTTATAAAGGACGCAAAATTAAATCTACTTACCCTTATTAAGGGACGAGGTGGGGTGCCTAACACCTTCCCCACCCGTTTACGGACCCCGAACCTAGAATCTCTGTCTTGAAGTGGTTTCATTCTTTATTTATCTTCTCAAATGGTTTTCTTTAGTTCCCCTCAAAACTAAGGTGGCGACTCCTCACTCTTTCCCACTTCGGTGAGTGATCGTCCGGGCGACCGCAAAATCCCATTGCGACAAACACCTCACAAACTTAATCATGAAAATGCATATTATAATTTTTTTCAAGCAACTGACCAAACAAAGGAGACTTTGACTAATTTTAGGCACAAATAAAAATTTTGAAAAAATTTTTATACCTAAAGAAGTCTCAACAATAGCATCTCCTTTTCCCTTTACCTCCATAAAGCTGCCATCACTTATTCTCACCCTTGCTCTGAAACTTCTATTTAGCACTTTGAGCAAATTGACCTGGGGAGTCATGTGATGGGTACATCCACTATCAATTAACCAAGCTTCAGAGTTGTTTATTACAACACAACAATCTTCATGTTAAAGTGCCATAAATGCACTCTCCTCCTTTAATTCAAGGTTTTTAGCTCTTGAGCTTATTGTGGATATCGCTCACTTTTGGACTTGCATACTTTTTCAACATGGCCAAACTACTTACTGATCTGTATTAAACACCAGGCCTAAACCAAATAATAGTTCTCTGAATGGCCTTTCTTGTTACAATGTGACCAAGGTTGGAATCTGGCTCTTTTACCCTTGTTCTTGTTTCCTTGGTCACCTTTTTTCTCTTTGCCTTTCCTCTCTCTTGCTAACTTCTTTTCAGTAGAAGCTACCAAAGTCTTCCCTTTCTGGTTTGCTAAAAAAGCACTCTTATTTGGTTCTTTAAGTCTATAAGCTTTTCTTTACTCTATAGCTTGTAGAGAATCAACTAATTCAACTAAGGTTAGCTGAGATAGAGCCTTTGAATGTTCCAAGGAGGAATTTTTAAATTTAATTTTTTCTGGCAAACTAACCATCACCATCTTATTGTGCAAAATCCTGCAAGTGCATAGATCATTAACAATTAATAAAGTGATGAGTGAGTATCATTCCAATGAGGATCGTGTTAAGTACCAAACTTATAGTAATTTTAATTACCTAGTTGATTGAGTTGTTGAGATGTAGCAATTAAATCTAAATTAAATGAAATAAAATCCAAAAAATTAACTAAACTTGGATATTAAATTGCTAAAATATTTCAGAGGTAGGGGTTCATGCTTGAATTAATTATATATCTAATCCAATTCATTCAATAAATGGGAAACTATTACTTTAAAGGACATTAATCCTAAGTTATCTTAAGTCTTCTTTCAAGGCACTCAAGGTGTATTTTAATTAACTTGAATCCTACTTTTTTAGTGATAAATCTTAATTAAAACCCTTTAAGCTCTTTGATTAAATATGAACTCTACATAAGATCTCAGCTTATCTTTAGGACAAAACCCTAAGTTCAAAATCTTGTTATTCCAGTATTAATCTTCACCTTTTAGTCTTTTAATTAATATCTAGGATCAATACTAGGTGGGTACAGCATGCATTAAGAACACAAGAGATTAGATCAAAGAACAAGATACCTTATATATAAAATAAAATCAAACTAGATCCATAATTTAATTGAAAGTGTTACATCTCTAACCCTAGAATAAAGGAACTACTCATACATGGTGAGTTTCACAATCAAGTTTATAAAATAAAAGAGAAAAGACATGAGAAGAAATAGACTAAAAGAACCCAGATTGAGAATTACAACCTTGGTATTTTGGATCTTCAGCTGAAAATTCCTTCTAGCAATCTTTCATATCTGTTTCTCCTTTACCTCTCTTGAAAGTAATGTGCACTCTTGAATATAAATTCATTCGCTCTGAATGTAAAAAGTTTCCTCCCCCTTAAATCCTAACATATTATATTTACATCTAATGTAAAAACCCTTGTTTCAAAGTCTTAAAAGCCTTAAGAGTCCATTTAAGTTGACATAAAAGGAAGAAAAGTTGGGTTAAAATTACTATTTAAAGACATTAAACAGGCCTGGTACTATTACATGGGGTACCCTTTGTAATTTTCTGTAGCTTGGTTTTTCGAGTTTTCTTCTGTCTAAAAGGTTGCATAGGGTCCAGGAGGTTACATGGGGTAGGTTACATGGCCCATGTAATTCTTTTGGCCTTCCATTCTTCACTTTTTGACCTTCAAATTTCTTCCAAGCTCGTCCTTGGCTATAAAACTACATAAAAATACCTGATAAAATATAAAAATCAAAGAATTCAGTTGATTAACAAGTTTTCTAAAATATTATTAAAACCACTTAAAAATAAACATAAACAAGACTAAATGCCAATAAAAAGCAATTAATATTAACCCTAAATGCCTATATAATTTGACCTCATCACTTCTCAACAACTCTTTTCTCAGGGAGATCTTCATTAAATAATCTAATCTATCTTACTGTCTTCATAAGTCTATCTGTATATTCTTTAACAGACTCTGATTCTTTCATTCTAAGAAGCTCAAGTTCTCTTCTTAGATTACAAACCCGCATTTGCTTTGCCTTCTCACTCCCTTGAACCTCATCTTTGAGCCTATCCCAAGCCTCTTTAGCTATTTAACAAGCCATTATTCTTCTGAATATTGCCTCAGATAGAGCTGAGTGTGTAAGAGACAAGGCCTTGAATTTTTTTGGATGCTCATTTGAGCGATATTTTATAACACTTGGCCCATCATGAAAATAAAACTTTAAAGGGCCAATAAGAAGTCTTTAGAAAATAATAATAATAATAATAATAATAATAATAATAATAATAATAATAATAATAATAATAATAATAATAATAATAAATGGAGAAGAACTTAAATTGCCCAAACAGGTACTTGTTCCCATCTTCTTCAGTAAAGTTTGTGATCTCCCAAACCTCACAGCCCAAATTGCTTATTCCTCCCTTCATTCATTTTCATTTTATAAATCAACCTATAAACTAATAAAACCATTAGCTTAACACCCATTGGAACTAAAACTCTAACCTTAAAACCCTTTATCCATTTACAAGAGCATTAAATTCATTTCTTTCAAATGGGTAAGCTTTCCCTTCATTTCTTGTTAAGTATTAAAGTTTAATTTGATATCCCTTTGTTTTTTTGTGATTCCTATGGCATATGAATATGAGCGAGATTAGTTTTGTGTTAGATTTAGGTAAAGCTTTATTTTGAAATAATAGATTTCTAGAGTTAATAAAAATGTAAATTTCTAGCTACTACGTGTGCTCACTTTAGGAGGTGAAATTAAAAGTTGGTGTTTCCATATAGGACTAGGGGGAGCATTCGGTTCGAACCGAACTGAACCGAACCGAACCAAATTAAATTATGAAAATTAAATTACATATTTTAGAAATTGAACCAAACCGAAATGGATGAAAAATCGAATCGAACTAAATCACTCTATTTTGGTTCTATTCGGTTCAAACCGATCGGTTTTATTTTTTATTGATTTTTTAATTTAGACTTGATTTTCAAGTTATTTGGTATAATTATGACTTTAGTTTGAACTTAATAAACATTAATCAATGAAATTAAACAATTTATATATATATATATATATATATATATATATATATATATATATATATATAATTAAATATAATTCATAAATTTTCCATAAAAATAAATCAATTTAAAAATTGATTTGGTTCGATTTGAATATATAAAATTACTATTCGGTTTGATTTGGTTTAACAGATTTTTTTTCTCTTCAAAACCGAACCTAAATAACCGAAATTTTTATAATATAAAACCAAATCGAACCCATTAAATTTTAAAACCAAACCGATTGAACCGAATTGATTCGGTTCAATTCAGAGTTTTGATTTCAGCTAAAATCTGCTCACTCCTATATAAAAGAATTGGATTTAAGTTTTTATGCCTTAAATGTTAGGTTGAGAATGAAGAAATTAAAGTGTGATTGGTTGATTTTGGGGCTATTAGTATATATTTAATTATATTTAAATTAGAAAGAATTTGATTTAATAAATGGAAGAAATTTTAACATGAAGTGCTTAAGGAGAAGAAAAATATGTTCAATGTAGGAGCACAAATAAATGAAAAGGAGGTGGAATTTATTATAATATATATTTCGTGTAGGACCTAAATGCCCATTTTAAATTTACTTGTGATGTGTTATGACTTATTAAGTGCTCTTGGAGCTACTGGAATTTTAGGGAATGTTCGATTTATGGCGGAATGCTGCCAGGTTTGTTTTAGAATTTTCTAATATAAGTCATGCATTTCACATTCCGCATTCTCATCCTAGAATTTAAATTTCTTTTCTTAATGCACTTTTATTTTTTATTTTTTATTTTTTGCCTAATTGTAGGAGATGATCCAGCTCTTGTAGTAGATAATAAGGGTGCTCTAATTATCAAGCTCCTTTCTATCTTTGGTATAGGTGAGCGGATAAATATATAACTGTAACACCCTAGGCAAATCCAACATCGATAAAACACGGGAGAGATGCTGGGTTTATAAGTTGGTGGTTCGTAACCCC
This sequence comes from Hevea brasiliensis, assembly GCF_030052815.1. NCBI lineage: Eukaryota > Viridiplantae > Streptophyta > Magnoliopsida > Malpighiales > Euphorbiaceae > Hevea > Hevea brasiliensis. The sequence continues at coordinate 8,263,939 of NC_079508.1, read as the reverse complement.
TAATGACGCGTTTTAAAACCGTGAGGGCTTCGGCCCAGAGCGGACAATATCATTAGTGGGCCGAGCCGTTACATTTGTGGTATCAAAGCCGCTTCGCGTGCAACCTTGAACAATGGTGGGGTAAACCTCAGTGAGGATGCTGAGTCCCATAAGGAGGGTGGATTGTAACACCCTAGGCGAATCCCACATCGGCAAAACACGGGAGAGATGCTAGGTTTATAAGTTGGCGATTCGTAACCCCTAATAACGCGTTTTAAAATCGTGAGGGCTTCGGCCCAAAGCGAACAATATCACTAGTGGGCCGGGCCATTACATTTGTGGTATCAGAGCCGCTCCACGTGCAACCTTGAGCGATGGTGGGGCAAACCTCAGCGAGGACGCTGAGTCCCATAAGGGGGGTGGATTGTAACACCCTAGGCAAATCCCACATCAGCAAAACACGGGAGAGATGCTGAGTTTATAAGTTGGTGGTTCGCAAACCCTAATGACGCATTTTAAAACCGTGAGGGCTTCAGCCCAGAGAGAATAATATCACTAGTGGGTCGAGCCATTACAGTTGTGGTATCAGAGCCGTTCTGCGTGCAACCTTGAACGAAGGTGAGATAAACCTCAGCGAGGACGCTGAGTCCCATAAGGGGGGTGGATTGTAACACCCTAGGCAAATCCCACATCGATAAACACACGGGAGAGATGCTGAGTTTATAAGTTGATGGTTCGCAACCCCTAATGACGCGTTTTAAAATTATGAGGGCTTCGACCCAGAGCGGACAATATCACTAGTGGGCCGGGCCATTACAATAACATTAGTATTTTATTTTTGTTATGCAAAAATGGGAATGGATAATTTTAGTTATTGTTCTTCAAATAAATAAAATGAAATACAAATTTACAACTGAATAAATAGCCAAATACGCTCTGAATGTGCATCAAATAGATAGCATATTGATGACAAGTGAATTATATTTCAGCACAACATATTTATATTGTCTTTGGGGTAGCACTTGATAGACATATTGGGGTGTATATCAAATGGTTGCCCTTTACGGATAACCCTGCACATGTGTATGACTAGCTTTTATATTGGTCTTGGCTGATAGAGTCATGATAAAGTCCAAGATTCCAGCATTGCTCTCAGGCTACCAAAACTAACAACAGAAAGCCCTTAGAAAAGCAATAGACCCGAAGCAAGGCTCTAACAACAAAGGAAGGCATTGCTAACAGCAGACCATGATCAAGTAGAAAAAAAAAAAAAAACTAGTGGCCTAAATGCATCAAAAAAGACCTGAAAAGGTGAAGAAAAACCACCAACACTTGCATATAATAAAATGACAAGCTTTGTTTCCCCACTAAGATTCCCATGAGGTAACACTCTATACCCAGAGAAATAAAATTTGAGAGCAACCAAACACTAGAATTAAAAATGCCATATCTTCTTAATACAATGATAAAAAATGAAAAGACATTCCTACAATAGCATGATCTACAATCCTTATAACTTCATTGCCAAAAAGTGATCAACACAAAGGATATAATCTATGGGAGCCTTCATGCCTTGTATATGAACTATTTCTCCTAAAATATATATATCTAATACTACACCTTCATGACCCAAAATTACTTAATCCTTAATAGAGTGGCCATCTTAAACAAACATCGATTGGTGCATTTGAAGTTGCCCTTAACCAGAGATGCTACAACATATCCCTTGCTTGAAGACTTCTAAACTTAACATCTAAGCTAGGCAGATACATGCAAATCAAACACGAGAGTAAAGGAACTTGTAGCCTCAATAGCAGTTGGAACTTGAAAACCAAAACCAAAGTCTCTAAAAGATCTCACGGTGGATTCTGACCACACCTAAGTATTCCAAAAGGTGACCACATAATTGACCAGCCCAAGAAGCACTCCACTACAAAAACCCAAACACTAAACACAGGAACAAGAAAGTATTAAAGCACCCAAAACAAAAACAATGCCCCAAAATTAAAAAAATTCCACTACTTATCCTACTAAGTCCTAAAACTCCATAAAAATTAATGCATCAAACTAGTGAATACAACTCTAGGGATCGATCGAACCATATGCTAGTCATAAATTAATTATCTTCCAAATACTTAGCCTCCTCATTGGACTTTTGTAAAAGCAAACAGAAAGCGATCTTGCAATATTTGATGAGCTTTGGGTACAAAAAAAATAATAGGAGAGACTAAAAAATTAACAGAACCAAATTACATAAGCTAACTAATGTGTTTTCAAAATATAAGGACCAAGTAATTAGATTTACTAAAATAAAGGGACTAAATAGTTGTTTGACTGGCATTAAATTATTTGACTAATGGAAAATTTGACAGATAGACTAAATAATATAACGGAAGTAAAATATAATGACTAAATAGTATATTTTTTAAAAAATAAAATGACCAAATAATTATTTTCATTAAAATGCATGAGCTAGATAGTAATTTTTCTTTCTTCCCCCTATCCATCCTATACTTTAAACCCATGCATTTCTTCATGTTTCCACCAAAGAAGGTTTGTAAGTATGCTATAGGCTATACATAAATGGACATCAATTTTCACATGCTGTTAGGTTCAAATGCATGGTTATTTTGCATTTGATAGTACGATGCTAATAATGTCACACCTTATCTTTACTGAATAATCATTCTTCCTATACTCTCCAAGACTGTGGATTCTAGCTAATCAAAGCTCTAAGATCCATCAAACTGATAACCAATATTCACCTTAAATTTCCTACAAAACTGATGATTTGGGTGGGGTGAGTATAAACTACCCAGTTAGCCAATCGAAGCTCTAAGATCCATCAAACTGATACCCAATATTCACCTTAAATTTCCTGCAAAACTGATGGGTTGGGTGGGGTGAGTATAAACTACCTAGTGAGTTGGCATTTATAATATACATCATGCAAAAAAAAAAAAAAAGAAATATAGAAGAAATAAACTAAATGGATAAATGAACAAAAAAAATTAATAAGAAATTAAAACAAGCTGAATAAATTGAATAACCAAATCAACATGCTATGCAATTCTAGAATCTCCGAATCACTCAAATTATATTCTTTCTAGTCTCCAAGTATTCATCGCAGATATAAAAATTATCGATAATTGGTATTTGACATCCAAAGATATGCCAAAGTATCAAAATAGATATAAAAATCATAGCAATGGTATGTCAAATCTCATAGTGGCGGCTCCACTCTCTCTATGGGCAGCCCTTTCCTACTGCACTAAACTGAACTGCTGGCACCCCTCTAACGGAAGCAAATAAGCTAAATATAATTTTATATCTCATAGTGATACAAGAGCTTATCATGATTGTCAGTACCATAGACCATCAAATTCATAAACTCTAATAACCAACTTCTGCGAAACAAATCACTGCTACCCAAAGTAGCCAAGCAATTCCATCATAAATACCCACAATCTCATAATTCTTCTTATAATTCTAGAATATTAAATCACATCTGCTGAACTTTGTTACTATCATTTATCTCTCTATACAAGTTATTAATCTCATCACCATTTACCATTTATCTCAATTTCATAATCTCCAACTCTCTTTCTAGACTTGCTAGTATGCATGAAATATTGAAATGGCAATGAGCAACAATAAAATGGAATTAGATTGAACAACAAAGATGAATCAAATAATCAACAATAATATCAAAAGCAAATCACAATTTTCAATTTTCAAAGGATAAGAATCAATTGAGAAGCAAATTTATGCCATATATTGTAAATACTACTCACCTGACCTCATGATACCTACTAGTAAATATCACCTTCCATCCACTTAAAACCATAATCAAAAGCTCCTCCTAAAACCATAACAATAATCAATCAAAATCAACCATAAACTTCTATTTTTCTAATTAAAAATCTAATAAAATTTAACAGCATTTGCATTTAAATTTAGACCAACCTCCCTGTCTCAAATCTTAACTCTATAAGTCAATAATTATATCAACATACTCAATCATCCAACTTGTAGCTCCATAAAAATATTATATCAAAATTATTATTCAATTCCATAAGTTTTCAACAGCTGACATATTCTTAATTCAACCCAATTCTACATTCACATGTTTAACTTTCCATTCTCAAGTTCCAACTAATCATATGAAATTTAAATACTATAAATTCTTATAATCTTATATGCCCATACACCAAAAATCGAACTAAAACCTGCATATATTTTTTAAAAATATTCCACAATCACTCAAAAATTCAACAAACAATATAGAATATCTTCAAATAATTTTACTTTTATCATATATTTTTCTTAGTTTTTTTTTCTCTAATTTTTCTTATCTTAGAAACACTGCATTTAAGTACCACAAACTAAGATCTAAGAAAAATAATTTTACCCAAAGCCTATCTGTGTCTCAAAAATTCTAAAAATTTATGAGAAAGCCTCTAGAAGTTGAATCATCCCTAAAGCTTGCCGGAGCCACTGCCGAAACCACCATGCACGGTGGCCAGCTACTGCTCACCGATGACAGTTGCCAAATCCGAGCACACTAAAATATTCCTCTCCTCCTCCTGATTCCATAGGTACCAACCATTCATAAAAAATCCTCACCATTTGCTCAAACCAAGCTTCCAAAGTTATTTTCTCTCTCTAGCTTTTCTTGCTTTCTCTATCTTCTTTTCTCTCTCTTTTCCTCTCTAATTTCTGGAATTTCAGCTCATAATCCTTCTTTTCACCTTGCTGGCATCCATTCTCACCAAAGACATCATGGTTTTCCAGCCATCCCTCTCTTTTCCCCTTCTCCTTCTTCTTCTTCCTCTTTCTTCCTCTTCTTTCCCAATTCTTATTTTCATTTTCTTTTTTTTTTTAATGCAACTGCTGGAGAGTTATGTGCACGGCTGCTGCCCCCTTCCCAAATTTTTTTTAACTAAATTACCATTTTGATCCCTTAACTTGTCCAAAATTCTCTTTTTCACCCATAAACTTATAAAATTCCACTTTTAAATTGAATTAATATTAAATTTTCTCCCTAAATCTTTATAAATTAATTCACCAATTCCTAAGACATCCATTATTATTATTTTCTAAAAATTTGGGGTGTTACAATTCTCTTCCTCTAAAAAGAATTTCATCATCGAAATTTCATAACTTAGACAACCACGAAGTCTAGTCCAAAACCACTATGCTTCTGCTAAAATTAAAATTTATTCCTCCATAAACTCAAAAGATTTATCATACTTTAATCATTCAACAACCTAATTAAGCAAGATCAAACCTAATGCTAATACTCTTCTTCCATGCATAATTTTTTTTCCATCTTTTCTAAATACCTCTAACTGTACTCAAATATCTTTTCCCATTCCTTTATCTCTACAACAAACATAAAAGATACATTCCCACTACTTGCTAGTCCTTAAATCTGAAATCATTTCTCTATTCTTAGTTTTAGTCAAGCTAGCTATAAATTATCTATAAAATTCTACATAATCACATTAAATCATGAGCAAACCCATCTTAACCCTTAAGTGGCCAATCACTAGTTTGTCAAAAACCCTTAAACTATAATGTACCTTATGTTATGAATATTTCTAACTACTTATTATTCCTTTATAACCTTAGGTATCATCTCACCTTAGTCATTTCAATAGTTGATGGCAAATCATTATTATCGACTCCAAACTACTTATAATAGTACAATAATCTCATATTCCTCAAGATATGCAAATTTTTCAATCCAAAATAGTTTATTTACTAGTGCTCCAGATTAATTTCCAAGGCTTAAATGTCATTACACTCAAATATGTATCCTATTAGATCTGCTAGCATCTCAGCTGTATATAATAAAATTTGATAGCCTGAGAGCAATGCTGGCATCTTGGGTTCTATGATGACACTGCCGAAGGCCCAAGAGCAATAAAAATGCTGGTCATACATAATGTGCAGAGCGGCCCCCAAAGGGCAAATAAGTTGGCATCCACCTAGAGGAGCAAATGCTGACTCTATGAAAATGATTATTTAGTGATGCTAATGCAAATGCCGATGTTGATGTTGAAGCTGATGCTGATGATAGTGCTTATGCAGATGCAAATGCAAATGCAAATGCTGCTGGCATCACTCTAGGGAAGCAATTAAAAATAAATTGTTCATACGCATGTGCAGAGCTACCCCCAAAGGGCGACCACTTGATATACGTCCCAAAGGCTATATGTATATCAAGCACTGTCCCAAAGATAGTATAATACTGAAATATTAACCCTGTCATTAAAGGGTGATCTAATAGGTAAACATAAGAATGTAACAAGGCTCTTAATTCACCTTAATCATTCAAAATCCTCATTAGAACCAACCATTTCTTCTCATCATATAAGCATAAGACTCCCAATAAAATTCAATGATCACACATTATAACTTCTTCTTATTCCTAACACTCTCATAGTTACATATTATACTTGATATATTCATAAACTCGTTGTTCTCTTGTAGCACTCCATCAAGATATATGTTCTATAATATAATATTTAAATAAAAATCTCAAGTTACTGATATATCTCATACTCTTTAACATTTTGAATTTACTAGCATCAACAATCACTATAATTGTCATTTACAATCATAATAACCTCATGGTCATGGTGAGCCAATTCCTCATAATTCAATAAAATGATGGCCACCAAGTATATCATGATCACATAACTTATATAACTATCATTTTAAAAACATATCATCATCAAACTAATTTAATTTTTTTCCAACTCGTATTTACTTTCAAGTTCACTCTATCACATATTCATATGTTTACTATCCATAGTTATACTTGCCAAGTTTTCACTTTCAAATTTTCTTTCCTTATAATATCCTTCAAAAATATATTTTAAAGTCTAATCATCTCAACTAGGGTTCTAAACTCATTCCTTAATTAAAAACAATTTCATAATTAACTCACTTCTAATTCAATATAAAGCTTCTAGCTCGTAATATCACCTTACTAGACAAAATTTTAGCCCTTTAACTATTATCAAAAACTAAAATCCCAATGCTTTGCTCATTAACAAGTTCAAAACTAATCTTTTACTTATATCCATATTAGCCTAAACATTAAATACCAATGGTGTCTACAGAATCTAAACCTAAGCTCTGATACCACAAAACTATCACACCTTTATCTCTACTAAATAATCATTCTTCCTATGCTCTCCAAGACTGTGGAGTCTAGCCAATTGAAGCTCTAAGATCCATCAAACTGATACCTAATATTCACCCTAAATTTCTTGCAAAACTGATGAGTTGGGTGGGGTGAGTATAAACTACCCAGTGAGTTGGCATTTACAATATACATCATGCAATAAAAAGAAATATAGAAGAAATAAGCTAAATGGATAGATGAAAAAAAAAAAAGAATTAATAAGAAATTAGAACAAGCAAAATAAATTGAATAATCAAATCAACATGTTATGCAATTCTAGAATCTCCAAATCACTCAAATTATAATCTTCCTAGTCTCCAGGTATTCCTTGCAGATATAAAAATTATTGATAATTTGTACTTACATACAAAGATATGCCGGAGTATCAAAATAGATATAAAATCATAGCAATTTTTTGTCAAATCTCGCAGTGGTGGCTCCACCCTCTATATGAATAGCCATTTCCTATTGCACTAAACTGAACTGCTGGCATCCCTCTAACGGGAAAAAATATGCAAAATATAATTTTATATCTCATAGTGATACAAGAGCTTATCATGATTGTCAATACCATAGACCATCAAATTCATAAACTCCAATAACAAACTTCTGCGAAACAAATCATTGCTACCCAAAGTAACCAAGCAATTCCATCATAAATACCCACAATCTCATAATTCTTCTTATAATTCTAAAATATTAAATCACATCTGCTAAACTTTGTTACTATCATTTATATCTCTGTACAAGCTATTAATCTCATCACCATTTACCACTTATCTCAATTTCATAACCTCCAACTCTCTTTCTAGACTTGCTAGTATGCATGAAATATTGAAATGGCAATGAGCAAAAACAGAATGGAATTAGATTGAACAATAAAGATGAATCAAATAATCAATAATAATATCAAAAGCAAATCATAATTTTTAATTTTCAAAGGATAAGAATCAATTGAGAGGCAAATTTATGCCATATATTGTAAATACTACTCACCTGACCTCATGATACCAACTAGCAAATATCACTTTCCATCCACTTAAAACCATAATGAAAAGCTCCTCCTAAAACCATAACAATAATCAATCAAAATCAACCATAAACTTCTACTTTTCTAATTAAAAATCTAATAAAATTTAATAGCATTTCTATTTAAATTTAGACTGACCTCCCTTCCATAAATCTTAACTCCGTAAGCCAATAATTATATCAACATACTCAATCATCCAACTTATAGCTCCATAAAAATATTATATCAAAATTATTACTCAATTCTATAAGTTTTCAACAGCTAACATATTATTAATTCAATCCAATTCTACATTCACATGTTTAACTCTCCATTCTCAAGTTCCAACTAATCATATGAAATTTAAATACTATAAATTCATATAATCTTATATGCCCATATGCTAAAAATCCAATTAAAACCTACATATATTTTTTAAAAATATTCCACAATCACTCAAAAATTCAACAAACGAAATAGAATATCTCCAAATAATTTTACTTTTATCATATATTTTTCTTAGAATTTTTCTCCAATTTTTCATGTTCAAGAAACACTGCATTTAAGTACCACAAACTGAGATCTAAGAAAAATAATTTTACCTAAAGCGTATCTGTGTCTCAAAAATTTCAAAAATTTATGAGAAAGCCTCTGGAAGTTGAATCATCTTCGAAGCTTGCCGGAGCCACCTCTTGAACCACCATGCACGGTGGCCAGCCGCTGCTCACTGATGATGGTTGCTAGATCCGAGCACACTAAAATGTTCCTCTCCACCTTTTGATTCCACAGGTACCAACCATGCATAAAAAAATCCTCACCATTTGCTCAAATCAAGCTTAAAAAGTTTTTTTTCTCTCTCTAGATTTTCTTGTTTTCCATCTCTTCTTTTCTCTCTCTTTTCCTCTCTAATTTCTGGAATCTTAGCTCGTAATCCTTCTTTTCACCTTGTCGGCGTCCATTCTCACCAGAGACATAATGGTTTTCCAGCCATCCCTCTCTTTCCACCTTCTCCTTCTTCTTCTTCCTCTTTCTTCCTCTTCTTTCCCGATTCTTGTTTTCATTTTCTTTTTTTTTTAGCAACAAATTTATAAGAATTAAAGAGATTATTTATCGTTAAGTTATAATATGAGCGACCATAAACATGTTGGCATTGTTTCTCAGTTTAATGAGTACTGATTGCATTCCTGGAAGGGAACCCAAATTAAAATTTGTTAAAACTAAATATTTGAATTAAATCGCAATAAATAGAGCGAAAAAGAATTTGTTATTTAATTTTTTAACAGGACATTTCTTGTCAAAATTAAAAATTTAACTAATATTAGAAATAAATTTAAAGAATTTTATGCATTAAGTCCAATGTGGACATCTGTGTGCAAGTCCTTTCGGGAAAAGGACAAGATAAATTTCCAAGTCTTATAAGGACTTCTAGCTGAGAGTAATTAAATTTACATATAAATATCAAATCATCCAATATTTCGGACCAACTTGGAGCAATATTTCTTTCAGGTTCTCTATAAATTTCGTTATTCAAGGAGTTGAGTTGATAGTAAAGATTAATTTCGAAGATAGAGTTTTCAAAGAAAATTTGATTTTGCATCAAGAGATTCGACCAGCTATTTGTATATATTTCTTTATTGCTATGTTATACGGCCATTAGGGTTTTATTTTAATGTGGTTTATATGCTAAACCAAATATTATATGTTATTTATATAATATTTTTATTTTAATGTGGTTTATTATTAAAGTTTCAAACCAAATAATTAAGCTCCATGCATGGTTCAGACGATTAGTAGAAGAAAAAAAGGTGAAGGTGATTGGTTTAGAGAGGACATCTGATAATTAAGGATATTATCTATATTATAAGGTTACCTAGTTCAATAATAACACTTGTTTCCTACTCTAAAAGTAATATGTCAATGGCGTGAGAGCAACTAAAGTAAAGCCCCTGTGAAACTTATAAGAAACTAATTCATACAACCCTGTGTGAAATCACTTATCTCACAGATCTACTAATGCAATTAAGTTGAACAATCAAACAATATAGAATTGAAGTGCCTTACTTCTATTGTAGCTATATATTCTGTCATTCAGCAGCGGTTTAAGGTGCTTTGCTTCTCTTTTATTTTTTCAATTTTTATTTAATTTATTCCTCATGTTTTTATTAATTTCTTAGATTAATCAATGTTTATTATGTATTCATACGTGAAATTTATCAACTTCAACATATACTCAAAGATATGGAAACATTGTCTCAACTATTTCAGCTAGATTTTTTTTTCTTCCTTTCCTTTTTATCTTCTAATATATGTCTTTGTTCTACTAATCAAATCAGAAAGTTCTGCTAATAACAAGCATGGAGGATAGCATACAAGTAGCAGATTATATATCTGAATTGCTAGAGCTTATATTGCATCACATCTTGTCCTTTCTCTCCACTAAATAGGTTGCTCGAACCTGTTCATTGTCGAAGACATGGTTTCAAGCATGGAAGACCACCCCAATTTTGAAATTTGATTTTATTGAGCTCATTACAAGAAGAGATCTAGACTTTGAGATCAGGCTGAGGAAAATTCTGGAGTTATATAATTTTTTTGAACAGATTTTGTTAAGCCGACATAAGCAAATGATTAGTTTAATCAAGTTTACGCTTATTGTGCTTTTTGATTTCCCATAAATTGTTCCCACTATGGACTGGTGGATTGGCTATGTCCTGGAGAGCAATGTCCAACACCTAAAAATTAGAGTTTTTCAACTAACCTTGTGTACTGCGTGCTTCAAGCTCTTCTCAATGCAATTTTAGTACAGGTTTTTGACTTGGGGCACTGCCAGTTGCATCTGCCCTCTATTGGTCATGTAACATTACCTTTCTTGAAAAAATTCTCTTACACATGTCTTTGCAAATGATAATGTAGTAAGCAAACTAGTTGCTCGGTCTCCTCTAATTGAAGATATGAGCTTCATTAACTGCTTTGGTATTAAGATTGTAAAGATATTTAATCTTGTTAATCTTGCCAGATTCTATGTGGAAAGGATTGTTCATCTTGAGCAACTTGAGATTGAAGCACCAAATCTTCATTCATTGACTCTGTAAGGTTCATCTTGGCCTTCTGTATTAAAGTTGGTCTCCTTGAAATATTTTATGAGCTTAACAATAATTGGGGCTCCCATGGTTGATAAATTGCTACATGAGCAATTGAATAAGTTTCCTCACCTGGAATGCAAGATATTGATTTTACATATAATTTCTATAACTATTGTACTAATGCATCCCCAAGGATGATATGCAACACATATCAACAATTTCACCAAAATAATTATATTATAAATTTATTAGTACTATTTCAAAATAAGACTCAAAAAAGACAAAAGAGAGCATAATTTATGCCGAAAATCCGGCAGAGTTTTCCCTATACCTAGGACTACCCAACTTGCAAAATAGTTCAAATAACACTTCTAGAATCACACATCTCAACCGATATCTCATCAACATCATATGACCCCTCCTAGGCCCTCTAAACTAAGCAATAGTCATAACTTGAAAAATTACATTTTAGCCCCTAAAACGGACATTCTGCAAAAATCACTCAAATGAGCTCTAAAAATTCTAAAACTTTTTCCCGTGGTCCTTGACAATATTATAAAGCTATTGAAAAAAGAATTATAATTTTCTAATAACCCTGAATATTTTATAGATTTTTATTCAAGAATATTACTCAATTCCATAAGTTTCTGACAGCTGACATATTATTAATTCAATCCAATTCAAGATTCTCATATTTAACTCTCCATTCTCAAGCTTCAACCAATAATATAAAATTTAAATATCAAAAATTCATATAATCTTATGTGCCTAAATGCTAAAAATCTAACTAAAACCCATATATATTTTTTTTCAAAAATATTTTAAAATCACTCAAAAATTCAACAAACACCATAGAATATCTCCAAATCATTTTTCTTAAAATTTTTCTCTAATTTTTCTTGTCCAAGAAACACTGCATTTAAGCACCACAGACTGAGAAATAAAAAAAAAATCTTAGAAATAAAAAAAAATAATCTTACCCAAAGCTTATCTGTGTTCAAAAATTCTAAAAATTTATGAGAAAGCCTCTGAAAGTTAAATCATCACCAAAACTCACCGAAGTGACCCCCAGAATCGCTGTGCATGGTAACCGGACTCCACTCGCCGGCAACATCTGCCAGATCTGATGGTGCCAAAATGTGCCTTTCCTCCTCCTGAGTCCATAGCTGGTCTCAGATCGCTGATTCAACAATCAGATCGCCAAAAATTTCATCAAAAAGTTAAAAATGCTGATTTTCTCTCTCCTCACCGGCATCGAAAATGGCTACCAAATCTGATGAGGCTAGTCTCATTTGAAAGAGCTCTCTACCAAGAGTCCATAGCCACTAGAATCACTCCAATTGGACATCGGGATCGCCGGACATGAGCATACAAAGTTTGGGACTCATTTTTTGTCACACTTCATCCCTCTGTAAGGCATAACATGATCCCGTAGAATACCGAATGAACTACTGAACTTCACCTACCAATAACTCATTAAGTACCCTACAAGGGATTTTAAAACCATTTTCTTACTTTTTGGAAGTGATGAGCATTTTAGTAGGAATTAAAAACATTTAATTGAAGTTTCAAAACTAGTAAAAATTTTTGTCCATTTTTATTTGTCTGCAAATTTTGGAAAAATTTCGGCAGAGTGCCATTTATATTTTGAGAAAAAAGTTCTTTAAAAACCTGTAAAAACACTTTCAATAATTGTTTCCACAACTCCCAACTACCAAAATGACTCAAGTCAACACAATTCAATTTAAGTCCACAATTCAACCAAAGTTTGTCATCTCAAATACTTCATAAATTCATTCACATTGCATATAGTACTTAATTTGCAAATACAGATCTTAATTTACAAAAAGAAAATCCAAAATAATAATATTACAATTTACTGTACAACTGCTCAACATTATATTAATACATATGACATTACAATATTTACATCAAATAACTACAAGGGTATAAACAAATACCCGTACAAAAAGATCAGTGAAGTCCTTATCAACTTAGTAGCTCACCCTGCTGCTTTCTCCTTGCCCTTATCTGCAACAGCAAAATAAGCTATCGCTGAGTATAAAAATACTCAATGGTGCATAATAAAAATTTGAAATGCAGTACATATAACATTCATTGATAAATCACAATTTAAATATTTCACAAATTATCAAAACTCATTATAGCATAATTTTGGTCAAATAATTTAATAAACATAGTGTTACCAATTCATACACAACTTAAGCCATAACACAAAATTTCTAATCAATGTCGCGTTGTACACCACGACAAAGCAATCTACAACCCCACTAATCGAAATCAATGAGGGAGGTGGCTAGCTAGCTAATGAGTACTCATCCGATCTACAACCTCAACTGGTAAACCAGAGAGGGAGGAAAATAATCGATCTCAACCCCATAAATGGAGGATGAATAATAAGGCACTGTCATGCTAAGTGTGAATCAGAAATCAATTTCAAACATTTTATTCAAATAATTCATGAGAAATCCGATAAATTTCTAAAGTCATAGTTTCATTCACAAAGTGGCAACACAATTCATGATTAACTCTAAATTTTCATAAATCATACCCAATCAAATCGGTAATAAGAAAATGATGAAATAAGATTTATTATGCACAAACCTGACGTGAGTCGCCTCTAGGCCTTGACTCAGTCTCTTAGACCTTCTGGGTCTTTTTCAGCTGAAACACGAAATTTATAGTGTCTCAGTATCTTTGCCTCACAATAATTCCAATAATTAATTTATATATGTTCAATTCTAGCTCCAATATGCTTAAACTTACATTCTTGAAAATTTTCATGTTGAGGTTACTATTCATGGTACTATTCAAGTCAAAATATTGACTTTCTTATGCTTAATAGGTATGGAAAATTCAATTATACCCACATACTACATTTTGGTTACCTAACTTATTGGTTTTGGTCATTTTCTCCAATCTTAAGTCTTTTAGGCACAAATTTCAAAAATTTCAGTTTTGGTGTCTTGTTTTGCACTGTTCCATTGGTTATGTTGCTGTTAGAATTTGGCTAAGTTTTCTTCATAGAAGTTGTTCCTTATTGTCTTAACTTTATTTTCCTTTTTGAATCACTCCATATGGAGTTTTGTAGCTCAAGTTATAGCCATTTGAACATGGCTGGCCAAATTGGTTTAACCCAGATTTTCTGGGCACCAAACCTGGTTCTGGCAGTTTTAGGTCACTAACTTTGGGTGGCTAAATGACTTGGTTAAGAGCATAATTTTGGTTTTTGTTCCTCATGAAATTTGTAGGGCTTGTCTCAGTTTTCTACTGTTAAAATTTCAGGTCATTTGGACTTGCCTAGCCCAAGTTATGGCCAAATGAACAAATACTGTTTATTTGGTCATTTTTGTAAAGGGCAAAACACTCAATTCCGGATTTAGCCAATTTGTTCACTATGCTATGATCACTTTCTGGGCATGATTCCTGAATGAAAAATGTGTCATTTTGTGTCTAGTTTCATTCCCAATTGGCCTCACACCAATTGGGTTGGTAATTTTTCAGTTTTGATTTCTAAAAGGGACCTTGGTCATGCTACCTGCAGAATGACCATATCCAATCCGAATTTCAATTTAGTTCTAACACTTCCTACACATCACAATTGGTCATACATTACTATTTTTCAACTTAGGTAAGGTCAAACACATCATTTGACCTATTCTCAAAATTTTATCTCCCAAACCCTAGGTGCCAAAACCCTAACTTCCATGTTTAGCTCATTTGTTGAATTCTAAATGTATATTTAGTATTTATACACTCATTCACACTTAACTACTTCATTATTTGCATCAAAATCACCCATTTCAACCCTAAACTACTGCTGGCCGAATTCATGTAGGTAGTCCACATACTTGATTTAATTCACTCATTTGTTAATTCCAAGTGTAACTTAGCTACTTAAACATAAATCCAAAGAGAGAATGAAGAAAGAACACTAACCTTAAGTGAGCAGAATTTTTCACCTCTTCAAAACTTCTTCCTTTCTTTTTCTTTTTGTTGTCAAGCTCCTTATCAAGGTCAAAATGCAAAATTTAATGATGGAAAGTAGAATTTCTATGGTGGGATTTAGGGTTTATGGAGCTTGGGTTAGTGCTCTGATGGAGTTTGAGAGAGAGAGAGAAGGGAGAAGGTCACGGCAAAAAAGAAGAAGAGTGAATATAATTTTTTTTCTTTTCTTTCATGTGTCTTTAATCTAAATTAATTCACAATTATCCAATAATTTCAAATTTTTAATTATTAAGTTTATTGCATCATTCATGATGTCATGCATGATGTAATAAATTTTATCAACTTTTCTTTTTCTTTCTTTTTTTTATTTATTTTTCTTTAGTTCTTTAATTTAATTCTTGATCTTGAAATTTTATTTTCTCCGATTTTATTGGATAGTTAGGTTAGGAGTAAGCTCTAGGGGTGCATTGACCAAATTGCCCCTCGCCGGTTCGATCCGGTTTGCAAATAATTCAATATTTCTTCCGAATCCCTGACCTAATTATTTGACCTGCTTAACAATTTTTTTTTTGTGATTTTCTCTTTTCCATTGTGTTCGCAATAGTCCTAAGGACCACGGCATCACATTTTACTGTTCGAAATTTGAGTTTAAATCGACCTCGCAGTCCTTCTCGAGAAGGTTACCCATCGCTGTGACTCTCGGCTCATTTAACTTCTTGTGTTTTGTTTTTCTTATTTATACTTAACTAATTAACAATTACTAATTATTTGTGTTTAGAACTTATCTAGTTGTCTTAGATGTGGTTCTAATCTCCTTAATTATCCGGACCGACACCGGTCACCGGAATAGTGAAATATACCAGGCTATGCAAATAGGGGTGTTACATTTTTTTCTCTCTTCGGTTGGGTGGGTGGATTCCTCACCGTCGGCTGCCATTTTTCAGCCTCTGAGGGTCACTTGGGGTGTTTACCTGCCATCTGGGGTGGTTACCAGCAATGGGCCGCGCGGTAAAGTGAGAGAGAGAGAGAGAGAGAGAGAGAGAGGAAAGGTGGTGGCTCCCTCCCGATTTTCTTTTTTTTTTTTTTTTGGGCTGACAGTGGGTGTAGTCCACTGCTACACGCAACTGTCACTTCACCTTCCTCTTTTTTTTTTCTTTCTTCCCTTTTTTTTATTCCATATATATATTAAATTATAATATAAAAAAATATTTTTAACATTTAAACACAATATAATTAAAATATTTCTAGTATTTATAATAAACTCTTACTCAATAAATTAAAATAATAGGAAAAAATAAAATAATTAGTATTAATAATAATGATAATAATTAAATTTCTAACAACTAAATTAAACATTTAAAACTAAAGTTAACATTAAAGCAATAATATATTTTGTCAATTAATTTAATATTAATATTTAGAACTAATCATTTAAATAAAATTTGGATTATTAAATAATTTTACAAAATATGTTTAGAAACAACATTAAATATATATATATATATATATATATATATATATATATATATATATATATATATATATATATATATATATATATATAAATGAAAGTATTACAAAAATAATAATTTAGTTAGATAATGTTAAAATAATATTTGAATACTATATAAAAATATAAAATTCATATTTTTAAAATTCAGGTCATTGCAATCTTCCCCCTTTAAGAAAAATTCGTCCTTGAATTTTCGATTAAACAAAGAATAAAGGGCAGAAGGTTATTGAGACAGATGCGAGCAATTACTCCTCTAGCTATGCAGAGAAGGCTAAAACACTTTATTCTTCAAACTCTTCGTATGCTATAGATCACATTTTGCTGCTTTCTGACTCTGCTGTAGAGTCCTATTTATCATCATTATTTCGTAGTGAAACTCTTATGTTTATTACTCGTTGACCTTTTTTTAATATCTCTAGCACCCTCTATGCTTCCTCTGCACTCCAGTATAATAGCTTGTAGTATTAGTCTTTATTCCCTTCTATTACAAATCTTCATGGTGCAAAGATATGACTCATATTACTTGCTTTACAAAGTCTTGTGAAGTTCCCTTTTCGAAATAACGACCTTTACATGTACCTTACCTAAGGTTATTGCTGATTCTATTGGCCATTAAAATTTTAATAAGACTTTTTTGTGC
This sequence comes from Hevea brasiliensis, assembly GCF_030052815.1. NCBI lineage: Eukaryota > Viridiplantae > Streptophyta > Magnoliopsida > Malpighiales > Euphorbiaceae > Hevea > Hevea brasiliensis. The sequence goes on along the minus strand of NC_079508.1, from coordinate 8,246,548 downwards.
TAAAAGCACTTGTACTTTTTAATTATATGATATTGCGAACTTCCCACTTATTTCGTGCCACTAACATGATCTTTGAACTAACTCCTACCTATCTCATAGGTAATCAGTTATACAGAGTCCCATCCAAAAGCTAAATATTCCTTACACCATTTATCGACATCAATAAATAAACTGGTATCTCTTCTGACATGTCAAAAGTTTACATATTCTCGGGCCACCTAGTCAACATGACTTATCACATCCTACTCCTTTTCTGAAAAGAGAGTTCTTTTACTTCTGTTTGAACTTCTTACTATCTGATGTACTTTCTGACACATTGGCACTTAGATCGAGGCTCCACAGCTCCTTTAACTTGCCATTTTATCATGACTTATCCTAAATATTATCATTATGTACTATCCTTTATAGGGAATTACTCTCCATGGTTAGATAGTTATCCCTGAACCTATAAGTTCCACCTCCATCAAATACTATCCCTAGGTAGCACTCTATCTAGCTTATAGTTCAGAAGAGTTGTAAGCTCTGGCAACTACCTCGATTTAACTCAAATCACTATTCTGATCGTCCTTTCATACTTAACATTAGGTACACACTTACCGTCATTTCCTTTTTAAGGATAATGTGAACAGACTGGTGCCTACCAAATTCTTAAATACTAGTCACCTCAACACTATTTTCCTTACTTATGTATTCTTCCAGAGCTAAAAGTAAGAGCTAGACTTGAAAGGAAGGAGAAATCTTCTCTTACAGCTATTAGCACACCATTGTCTATAGAATAATGTTCAACCCATGTCTTTGGGTCTTCTTTTTTAAATTTCACCATTTCTCTCTATAATATATCAGTTGCAACGATCCTTCTATTGCACCACTGATTTGCCTAACACATCATATTAAGATTTACTATCTCTACTTATACTCCATTTTTACCTTTTATGCCTACCCTCGCTCTTTTGCGTCCCTATATCTTATTGTATGCTAGAAAATACCTCTCACTAGCAGACTCTTCCAAGAGTGATTCTAATCATACTTAATGCCATAACTCTTTTCCTTGTATTGCTCAATGACTTGTGACTATCACTCATACATACTCTTCCCGCTCTAGCTCCTACTATCATTCTGTCACTTATTTTCATTCATGTTTCCTTATAAAGTGACCCTGTTAGTTATACTGAAAATACTCTCCTAACCCTTAATCGCATACTCTGAAACTGCTATCTCACCATTTCTACTCATGACCTAAGCCTAGTTGCCATTTTCTACCATCCCTTTTTGCTTGCCATGCCTATTTGTGCCATTAGGTTTACTTTTATTTAACTTACTACTTATTAATTCACTCTTTTGCCTAATAGGACAATTCAGGGCACCATTGCATATCCTATAACTTTTGCTTGCACTGATTGCATTCCTCAATTAGCTTCCCTTATACTATTAGAAGTTTAAATGGATCTTATCCCTTTGCTACCTACTTCATCTTGGGAACAGGAATAAATAGAGTTTGATCCATATGCTGCAACGCTGAACTCCATGTTTTGGCTTCAGACACTGCTCAAACTATAACCTGCTCTAAGTCCTACACTTATAGATTCTATATCTTGATAATTATCCTCACTCATGCAATCTTATTTTGGGCTCCCAAATATTGCTTTTTAATTCATCCTATTTACTTTGCTCATAATGGCACTTTATGTGCTTTATATCTCACTTTGATCTTCCTAATCTTGTCCTATTCTTGGTTGCTCGGTTTGCTTTTTAATTCATCTCTTTAATCTTATCCAAAATAAAACCTTAATTACTTTATTGCCTAGCTTCATTCTTCTTCTTTACCTGACAGTTATGCTAGATAACTGTACTTTTCAGTATCTCTGCTAGGTCATCTTCACCTTTACACTACTCAAAATTGGTTTTTCGACCACTCTAATTAGCACTTCCACTACCATTCGAATTCCTTTCTTGTTACCTCTGAAACCAACTATCCAAATTTTCATTTCCATATTTCCTTTCATCTACTAATGTTATATGACTTATTTTCACTGACTTGTAGCCATTGTTCTTTTTGTTGCATAACTACAAACTACATTATAATACTTCAAGGAGAAAATCTACAAGGATTCTACTTTCTTATATCCACTCAATTAGTCAAAACTTGTGGTACTGGGTACCATAACCTGCCATTCAATTCACTGGCTTTTCATCCATCATGATCCAATCACTTATGGTTCTTATAACGAAAATTGCACTCTCCCTAAGGAGGGTACCTGAGTCAACTATTTCCTATCACACTACAATCCCATTTAGGATATTATTCCACAGATCATCATATTAGTGGTGCTCTGCTGTCTCTCCTAAAAAGACATTACCATACTCTATGGCATAACTAACTGCAAGAGAGATACTACATTTACCACATTACCACATCAATATAAGGCTATCTGCTCTCTTTTTATATTGTAAACTTCCCTAGAATGTCATTTCACAGGCTATGAATATTATTCATAGTATCCAGTCTCCTTTAGGGAGTAGAGCCACACTTACACTCCATTATCACACAAAGGAGGTGTTACCTTCATTGAACTTTAGGTAATACGTCTGCCATAATGTCAATACTGTCAACGATCTCATACCGAAGGCCAAATGATCCCACTAAGTTGGTGTCATCATTGCATTACAACCACACTAAAAACCTTTAGTCATGTGCCACTTATGCTAGGGTCACCCAACTGCATTCAAGTTAGGATAATTAAGTTACTGACTCTAGTTATCACCCAACTGTGATCTTTGATATTCTAGCTTAAGGGTCTTAAACCCTAACTAGGAGTTTTCCTAACTCCTCTAAAGAAATAGGACTCTGTCTTAACATAACTGAATCAAAGCAGAGGTTATTTACATACATCCTCATCATGGTGCACCACAGGGAAGCACGCAGCTCTACACAATAATCCATTGTCAGTACTATAATCTACAGCTTATAGAGCAGACATCGAAAGGAGAGTTACAATGATACATCCCAACAAACTAGATCTCCCAATCTCTTATCTCTCTTGAATCTACTGATATCATAAACTTACACTGACTGGGTCATCCACTGACAACTACTAACAGTGGTATCCTCACCCTTATGTAGGGCAACTATACTATCAAGACTCATGTTTATGTACTCATGCCTTGCACCAGATAAGCACACCACTTAAGCCAATACTGATAGAAACATAGCACTTCTTGGAGTACATATCTCCATGGAAAACCTCAACATGCCTGACAATTCTAGTTCACATCACCATGTACTCCACGAAAACTGAGACACCAAACTAAAGCACTCTTACACTATCTAAAGAATAACGTAGAATCTAGAAACAAGGAATCACAGAAGAAGACGAAACAAGATCCTATACTCCACATGTAACATCCTAACAATACTCCTTTTTCACTCCCAAGTATACTCTTTTCCATGAATCTCGAGCCTAAGCTTTGATATCAATATTGTCACAACTCGATCCCATGGGCCGGACTAGCACTAGGACTTGAGCTGGCGTAAAGCTCCCGAGGCCCGTAGTAAGCCTTACTAACCCTAAATCCATAGCTAAGGCCCAAAATTGAGCCCCAACATGCAAATAAAAAAAATATATTATATGTTTATCTAGGCCATCCTAACTCGATAACTATCAAATACTAAAGCTAGGGGAGTTCAGCTCAACCCTAATGCCATCATTTATACATTATTTAAATATTAAAAAAATCTTGATTTATTAATATCAAGACGTAAATTAATACAGTTCCTAACAAGGTCCATACTATTGCTAACACATGCAGAGTTCTAGATTACAAATTTAGAAAATAATAATACAAATAAATAACTGTGAATAAACCTGTGAGGAAGGAAGCAGTTTATTCTGAAAAAGAACTCTTTCTGTTGCCTAGAAAAAATATGGTGAACAGGAGTGAGCAATAATATATTTTGTCAATTAATTTAATATTAATATTTAGAACTAATCATTTAAATAAAAATTGGATTATTAAATAATTTTACAAAATATGTTTAGAAACAACATTAAATATATATATATATATATATATATATATATATATATATATATATATATATATGAAAGTATTACAAAAATAATAATTTAGTTAGATAATGTTAAAATAATATTTGAATACTGTATAAAAATATAAAATTTATATTTTTAAAAATTCAGGTCATTACAATTTTAATGCCTTAAGAAAAATTTGTTCCCGAATTTTCGAATAAACAAAAAATAAAGGGCAGAAGGTTATTGGGACAGATGGGAGGAATTACTCCTCTAGCTATGCAGAGAAGGCTAAAACACTTTATTCTTCAAACTCTTCGTATGCTATAGATCACATTTTGCTACTCTCTGACTTTGTTGTGCAGTCCTATCTATCATCATCAATTCGTAATTAAACTCTTACCTTTATTACTCGTTGACCTTTTTCTAATATCTCTAGCACCCTCTATGCTTCCTCTGCACTCCAGTATAATAACTTGTAATATTAGTCTTTATTCCCTTCTCTTACAAATCTTTGTGGTGCAAATATATGACTCATATTATCTGCTTTACAAAGTCTTGTGAAGTGCCCTTTTTGAAATAACTACCTTTACATGTCCCTTACCAAAGGTTATTGCTGATTCTGTTGGCCATTAAAATTTTAGTAAGACTTCTTTGTGTTAAAAGCACTTGTACTTTTAATTCTATGATATTGTGAACTTCTCACTTATTTCGTGCCACTAACATTATCTTTATACCAACTCCTACCTATCTCATAGGTACTCAGTTATACAGAGTCCCATCCAAAAGCTAAACATTCCTTACACCATCTATCAACATTAATAAATGAACTGGTATCTCTTTTTACATGTCAAAAGTTTATGTATTCTCAGGCCACCCAGTCAACATGACTTATCACATCCTATCCCTTTTCTAAAAAGAGAGTTCTTTGACTTAAGTTTGAATTTCTTACTATCTGACGTACTTTCTGATGCATTGGCACTTAAACCGAGGCTCCACAGCTCTTTTAACTTGCCATTTTATCATGACTTATCCTAAACATTATCATTATGTGTTATCCTTTATAGGGAATTGCTCTCCATGGTTAGATAGGTATCCCTGAACCTATAACTTCCACCTCAATCGAATACTATCCCCAGGTAGCACTCCATCTAGTTCATAGTTAAGAAGGGTTACAAGCTCTGGCAACTACCTCAATTTAACTCATATCACTACTCTGATCGTCCTTTCATACTTAACATTAGGTGCACACTTACCGTCATTTCCTTTTTAAGGATAATGTGAACAGACTGGTGCCTACCAAATTCTTAAATACTAATCACCTCAACACTATTTCCCTTACTTACGTAATCTTCCAGAGCCAAAAGTAAGAGCTAGACTTGAAGAGAAGGAGAAATCTCCTTCTACAGCCATTAGCACACCATTGTCTATAGAATAAGTTCAACCCTTGTCTCTTGGTCTTCTTCTTAAAATTTCACCATTTCTCTCTATAATATATCAATTGCAACGATCCTTCTATTACACCACTCATTTGCCGAACACATCATCTTAAGATTTACTATCTCTACTTATACTCCATTTTTACCTTTTATGCCTACCCTCGCTCTTTTGCATCTCTCTATCTTATTGTATTTTAGAAGATACCTCTCACTAACAGACTCTTCCAAGAGTGATTCTAATCATACTTAATGCCATAACTATTATCCTTGTATCTCTCAATGACTTGTGACTAGCACTCATACATGCTCTTCCCACTTTAGCTCCTACTATCATTCTGTCACTTATTTTCATTCATGTTTCCTTGTGAAATGACCCTGTTGGTTATACTGAAAATGCTTACCTAACCCTTAATCACATACTCTATAACTGCTATCTCACCATTTCTACTCATGACCTAAGCCTACGTGCCATTTTCTACCATCCCTTTTTACTTGTCATGCCTATTTGTACCATTAGGTTTATTTTTATTTAACTTACTACTTATTAATTCACTCATTTGCCTGATAGGACAATTCAAGGCACCATTGCACATCCTGTAACTTTTACTTGCTCTGATTGCATTCCTCAATTAGCTTTCCTTATACTATTAGAAGTTTAAATGGATCTTATCCCTTTGCTACCTATTCCATCTTGGGAATAGGAATAAATAGAGTTTGATCCATATCCTGCAACTCTGAATTCCATGTTTTGGCTCCTTACACTGCTCGAACTATGACCTACTCTAAGTCCTACACTTATAGATTCTATATCTTAATAATTATCCTCACTCATCCATTCTTATTTTGGGATCCCAAATATTGCTTTTTAATTCATCCTATTCACCTTGTTTAGAATGGCACTTGATGTGCTTTATATCTCACTTTGATCTTTATAATCTTGTCCTATTCTTGGCTGTTCGATTTGCTTTTTAATTCATCTCTTTTATCTTATCCAAAATAAAACCTTGATTACTTTATTGCCTAGCTTCATTCTTCTTCTTTACCTGACAGTTATGCTAGATAACTGTACTTTTCAGTGTCTCTGCTAGGTCATCTTTACCTTTGCACTACTCAGAATTAGTCTTTCAACCACTCTGATTAGCACTTCCACTACCATTCGAATACCTCTCTTGTTACCTCTGAAACCAACTATCCAAATTTCCATTTCCATATTTCCTTTCACCTACTGATATTCTATGACTTATTTTAACTGACTTGCTGTCACACCCCCTACACGATCTACAGTGTAGCCGGGTAAGGAATGCCACACTCGGTGCCGGAGCACCTTACTTATCTTACTTTATTCCTTTAATAATTTTTAATTTCATTATATTTTAAAATCAATTATATTCTAAGAAGAAACTGACGGAGTTTTCCCTATTTTATTACCGTTTGGTGTATTTTACTATTCACCTGTTTAAAAATTTTAACAATATTTCACAATAATAATCTCATCCATATTCTTCTAACCATCTCATCATTTCAAATATCACTTATGTATTTCAATTCCATATTCATTTCCATACATATCCATTCATGCTCAATTCATATATATAAAAATTTTCAAATTCCATTAATTTACATGATATACAAATTAATTACATAATTTCTTAATTTATATTACAAACTTCTATGATCAATTACAACTTCACAATTTTTATTACAGACTTTATGATTAATTACAATGAACAAAAATAACCTAATATGGCTTGGCGGACCCTACCAGGATACACTGCTGAGTGAGGTGACAAAATGTGACACTGTAGATCCGATCTCTAAAATCTCAGTCTGAAGTCTACTGGGCCTTATCTTCAATGTCTACGCGAGAAAACAATCAATCGCGCTAAGCATTTATGCTTAGTGGTGCAATAATATAACAAGGAAATAATATATACAGATAAAGATAAAAATATAGCATAATTTGTGTAATCAAGAATTATTTTGATTTCATATGAAATTTTTAATATTAAATATCTTTTGTCATTTTTGTTGTTCTTTGGAAGCGCTTATTTCATAAGTTTACAATAATAATATATAATATATAAAATTAATAAAAATATTGAATTTATGTTTATATTATTATGGAAGATGTATTTGTAATAATTATTTAAGTTATACTTATTTTTCCAGCCTTTTCATTGCTTTACTTAACATTTTCTATGTGTTTTGGATCATTTCATAATAAATAAATTTCTAGACCCAATCTAGTTCGTTTCAAATCTTTCTCACTCATTTATTTAATTTTCAATATTCTTAACTTATTTCACTGCCCAAGTAACCTATGATTAGCTGACTGGACTGGATACATGGGTCCCTGGCACTGGACATCGTGGTGTCTCAGGCCGTCATACCATGGGACACATAACGTTAATCACGTATGCAATCAATATGGCTGAAAAGCCATGGTAACATATAATTGGGCATACAAGCCATGAACGGGCATACAAGCCTCAGATATAAGCATAAAGCCTTAATAACGGGCATAAAGCCTTACACAGTACTGCTAAATCAATCCCCTATTGGCATATCAATCTATCCAATCTGACACACATGTCTAGGCAATACATGGGCACATTAGTACCATTAAGTGTTCATTTGTTTCATTTATATTTATAACATTTTAATTCTATTCATGGTGAGAGCATAAATTTCCAAATCACATTTCTACATAATTTATGCATTCATCATATCATTCATGTTGATTACAATTTACATCAATTGGTTTCATATACCATTTGTACTCAAAACATTTTTCTTTTCTCTCATGATGGGAACAAGTGTCCCATTCACACATTCATGTGATTTATTTATTCATTACTCTATTTATATGAATTATCATTCAAAATTCAAGAGGTATTTTGCATACTAAGTATTTATAATTTATATTATTCCCTCTCATGTGCCATTTATTGTGCAAGGTATTATTATTCTATTTGCAATGGAAACATAAGTCCTAATGATGGCTTCACCTCATTTATACATTTAGCAATTCATTTATGTTAATTACATTTCATATTTCAAGTTATGTTGGCAATGTATCATGATTTCTATTTGTGATGGGAATACAAGTCTCAACTACCTATTCATATGATTTAGGTGTTCATTAAGTCATTTAAGTGGAGTACCATTCATATTCCAAGTTATCCATGAAAATTTCATGGATTTTAGATTTTATGCCTTAATTTCCTCTAGCAATTTGGCCAAGATGCATAGTCCATTTGGCCATACTTCCTCCATGGAAGTTGTTTCTTTATGTGTTAACTTTAATTTCCCTTTTTAAATTATTCAATTTGGAGTTTTGTAGCTCAAGATATGGTCAATTTACCAAGACTAGTTCACTGACCCTTTGCTATTTCAGAACCTGATAGATTCTGGAACCTCACTTTGTCCAGCCATTTGGACAAGTTACAATCATATTTTGGCCTAATGTTCTTCATATTAGTTATTCCCCTATGTGGTCTAGTCACACAGGTTCAAGAATCACAAATTTTCAAGCTATGTAGGATGAGTTATGACAGTTTAACTGGCTTGGACTCCTAAACCCTGTACATCCAGGATTTCAGGTTCAGGTCAGTCTTTACAACCCACATTTGAGGTTCTTACACTCAAAATTTGAGCAAGATTCCTAAATCAAAGTTGTAGCCCTATTTCTTAAGTTTTCATATCAATTTGGTTCATCTCAATTGGATTTTTCTACTAAACGTTATGATTCATTTACTATCCGGGTATCAAATGGTCAATTTGTCCAGGTGTAGGAATTTCTAGATTGGTAATTCCTGAATTCTCTTAGCAATTTCCCTGAGTTGCATTTGGTTCTAGGTTTTGGTCAAAACATCAAAGTTGTAGTTCTAGATCTTATGAAGATTTTGGTTTTTTAATCACTGCATTTGCAGTTTTGTAGGCTGAGTTATGATATTTTTGCCACAACTAGTCGGATAGGTCAATGTCTAGGGTTTTCTAGTCTGGTTCTGGTTCTGGTCAGATTTGCTGACCTAACTTGGTCTAGCAAATTGGTTGAGTTAGGGACAGAATTTGGCTCTAAGTTCTCCATATAAAATGTTCTCCTATGTCTAAGCTTTTCATAGGTTCAAAAATTAGCTCAATTGGAGCTTCCTACAATGAGTAATGCCTATTTGAACATTTACTGTTCATATGGTTATTTTTCCAGGTCTAGCATATGGTTAACCAGATTCAAGCCAATTTTAGGTCATTTTTTGTTTAGTTTCTGAGCAGGGCCTCTTCATGAAAAATGTGGCATTATGTCCTACGTTTCATCTCGATTTGGCATCACACCAATTGGAGCCATCTAACTCTACTTATGGCCATACAAATGCACTAGACTCAAGGTCCAAAAATCCCTGCATGGAAACAACACTTCCAATACAATTCAACACTACTACCAACTTTAAAACTCAACCAATTCTCATCAAATGGTTAATAATTGACCTTAACAATCTCTCAATTGAGCATCATAACATCAAATTCCCAAATTTATTCAAAACCCTAACTCCACAATTCACACCTCATGCAAATCCACACAACTTCAAATATAATTCATGTAAACACATCCATTTACACTAGAGAATATATTTATTATCATCAAATCATCAAAATCCCCCATAATCCCATAGCTAGCTGAATTCCCATGCTTTCATACGTACCTCATTTCCATCAATTTTCATGCAATCTCATTAAAATTCAACTTAATTTTAATTAAAGAAGAAGAAAGTAAGTTAGTTTATGCTCTAACCTCTTTTGATCATATCTCCCTCTAGCCAAAACTTCACTTTCTCTTCTCCTTGTTGCAACTAATCTCTTAAGCAAGGTCTAAAATCAAGTTTTAGTGTTGGGGCTTATGAAAAATATGAAAAGAAATTAGGGCTTAATGAGCTTGAGCAAGCAAAAATGGAGGAAAAGGGCAAGGAGAGGGTTTCGGCCAAGTTGGGATGGAAGAGGAAGAAGACCAATTTTCTTTTTAATGAATTCTTATCTCTTATGTTCTATGTTTCTAATTATAATTAGTGGGAATTTTTAATGAGGTCACAATTTTGTCATGCTTAGGTCATAAATGAAATTAAATTTTCTTTTCTTTCTTTTCTTCTTTCCATTATTCTTCTTTATTTGTATTTTCATCAAAAATTCCATCATATTTTTATTACATTAATTTCACTTAATTTAATTGATATTTTGGTTAAAAGTCAACTCTCCAAGTGAAATGACCAAAATGCCCTTTATTGGGTCATGATTTGTCTTTACCGATTGGCATTGGTTTCCTTACATTTTCTTGACATATTCTTTGTCATTAATCATTTAATTAAGTCCTAAATAAATGTCCCATAGGGTTTCCCAAGAATTTGGGGTGGCAACTAAACTTTCAGTTACTTCCCAGTAAGGTTACCCATCGTCGGGACCAACTGCTCAATTAACCGATTTGCATTTTGCTTCTCTGATTTCTTTTTAACTTTATTATTTAGTTTATTTATGGTTCCTCACTCTAGTTTGAGTATGGTTCCAAACATCCTAACTGTCCGATCAAACATTAGTCAACGGAATAGTAGAATGTACAGAACCACCTAAAACGAGGATGCACAATTGAAGCCGTCATGAAAGACCGATTGATACGCCACAGAAGTTGTAGACCCTCGCTTAGGATGGATGGGAGACCCGTCCCACATCGGAATGGGAGCAGAAAGTAATGATATATGAAATGGGGAAACCAATCACTAGAGGTGCCTTTTGGTGGAATGGCCTAGAGAGTTGGAAGAACTCTAGGGTTAAGCGTGCTTGCTTTAGAGAAATCCTAGAATGGGTGACCTCCTGGGAAGTTCTCCATTTCACCTATGAGACAAAATTGTGAGGCTTTATGGCCAAAGTGGACAATTCCTCTAGTAGTTGGAGCATGACCATTACAATTGGTATCAGAGCCAGATGCTTCCCCAGTATGGTGCGTCAAGCGAGGACGCTCAACTCTTAAGGAGGAGGAGAGACCAACGTGAAAGACCGATTGGTTGCCATAGAAGTGGTAGACAACGCTTAGGATGGATGGGAGACTCGTCCCACATCGGAATGGGAGCAGAAAGTAATGATATATAAAATGGGGGAACTAATCACTAGAGGCACCTTTTGGTGGAATGGCCTAGAAAGTTGGAAGAATTCCAGGGTTAAGCGTGCTCGCTTGAGAGAAATCCTAGGATGGGTGACCTCCGGGGATGTTCTCCATTCCACTTATAAGACCAAATCATGAGGCTTATGGCCAAAGTAGACAATTCCTCTAGTGGTTGGAGCCTGACCGTTACACTTGTTGTCTTTGTTCTTTCTGCTGCTTAACTACAAACTATCCTATAATACTTCAAGGAGGAAATCTACAGGGATTCTACTTTCTTATATTTACTAAATTAGTCAAAACTTGAGATACTGGGTACCATAACCCGCCATTAAATTCACTGGTTTTTCATCCATCATGATCCAATCACTTATGGTTCTTACAATGAAAATTATACTCTCCCAAAGAGGGGTACCTAAGTTAATTATTTCCTATCACACTACAGTCCCATTTAGGACATTATTCCACAGATCATTATATTAGTGGTACTCTATTGTCTCTCCTGAAAGGACATTACCATACTCTGTGGCATAACTGACTACAAGAGAAATACTACATCTACCGTATTACCACAACTGTATAAGGCTATCTGCTCTCTTTTTATATTGTAAACTTCCCTAGCATTTCATAGGCTATGAATATTATTCATAATCTCCAGTCTCCTTTAGGAAGTAGAGCCGTACTTACACTCTACTGTCACACAAAGGAGGTGTTACCTTCATTGAACTTTAGGTAATACATCCGCCATAATGTCAATACTGCCAACGATCTCATACCGGAGGCCAGATGATCCCATTAAGGTGGTGTTATCATTGCATTACAACCATACTAAAATCCTCTAGTCCCATGCCACTTATGCTATAACTCTGTGCTTAAGTTAGGATAATTGAGTTATTGACTCTAGTTATCACCCAACTGTGACCTTTGATATTCTAGCTTAAGAGTCTTAAACCCTAACTAGGAGTTTTCCTTATTCCTCTGAAGAAATAGGACTCTGTCTTGACATAACTGTATCAAAGCAGAGGTTATTTACAAACATCCTCATCACGGTGCACCACAAGGAAGCATGCGACTCTACACAGTAATCCCATGTCAGTACTATAATCTGCAGCTTACAGAGCGAACATCGAGAACATTGTATAGTTACTATGATACATCCCAACATACTAAGTCTCTCAATCTCTTATCTCTCTTAAGTCTATTGATATCATAAACTTACTCTGACTAAGTCATCCACTGACGACTACTAGCAGTGGTATCCTCACCCTTATGTAGGGTAACTATACTATCAAGACTCACCTTTATGTACTCATGCCTTACACTAGATAGGCACACCACTTATATCCATACTGACAAAAACATAGCATTTTTTAAAGTACATATCTCCATGGCAGACCTCAACATGCCTGGTAGCTCTAGTTCACATCACCATGTACTCCACAAAAACTAAGACACCAAACTGAAGCACTCTTACACTATCCAAGGAATAATGCAAAATCTAGAAACAAAGAATCACAAAAGAAGATGAAACAGGATCCTATTCTCTGCATATAACATGCTAATAAGACTCCTTTTGCACTCCCAAGCATACTCTTTTTCATGAATCTCGAGCCTAAGCTCTAAAACTAACATTGTCATGACCCGATCCCACGGGCCGAACTAGCACTAAGACCTGCGTCAGCGTAAAGCCCTCAAAGCCTATAGTAACCCTTACTAATCCCAAATCCATAGCCAAGGCCCAAAATTAAGGCCTAACATGCAAATAAAATAAAATATTATATTTTTATCTAGGTCATCCTAACCCGGTAACTATCAAATACTAAAGCTAGGGGAGCTCAGCTCAACCTTAATGCCATTATTTACAAATTATTTTTATATCATAAAAATCTTGATTTATTAATATGAAGAACGTAAATTAACATAGTTCCTAACAAGGTCTATACTACTGCTAACACATGTAAAGTTCTAAATTACAAATTTAGAAAATAATACAATTCAACTCAAATCAACTAAGCATTTATCCCAAAAATTTGGGATTGGCTATATGGATTCGCTTTCTCCAATCTAAACGATTTTGGGTTAAATCCTAAAAAATGTGTACTACTTCTAGGTCATGTTTTACTACTCTCCTCCAAGTCAATTTAGGTCTACCCCTTTTTTTTTTCTTTCTATCCTCTAACCTAATGTGCTCTACTTGTCTAACTGGAGCCTCCATATGTCTACGCTTCACATGATCAAACCACCTCAATCTCCCTTCTCTCAACTTATCCTCAATTGGCACCACTCCTAACTTTTCTCTAATACTCTCATTACGGACTTTATCTAGTCTAGTATGGCCACTCATCCACCTTAACATTCTCATCTCTACAACTCTTATCTTAGACGCATATGACTCCTTCAGTGCCCACCACTTACTACCATATAACATAGCCGGCCGTATGGCTGTATGGTAAAATTTTCCTTTCAACTTATTAGGAATCTTGAGATCACATAAAACTCTCGTGGCACGTCTCCACTTCAACCATCTGGATTTAATCCTATGACTAACATCCTCCTCACATCCCCCATTTACTTAAAGGACTGAGCCGAGATATTTAAAGTGATTATTTTGGGACAGTACCACTCCATCCAAACTAACTCCTTCTCTATCACTAGTTTGGCCTTCACTGAACTTGCAATGCATGTATTCTGTCTTCGTTCTACTTAACTTAAAGCCCTTCGACTCTAGAGTACTTCTCCAAAGCTGCTTTCTATTGACTCCTTCTTGTGTCTCATCTATCAAAACAATATCATCCGCAAACATCATGCACCAAGGAATACTCTCTTGTATATGTTTCGTCAATTCATCTAAAACTAATGTAAAAAGGTAAGGGCTTATAGCTGATGCTTGGTGTAATCCAATTGAGATTGGAAAATCTCTTGTGTCCCCTCCCACTGTGCGCACAATAGTACTTGCTCCTTCATACATATCTTTCAACACTTGTATGTACCTAATGGATACCCTCTTTTGTTCTAACACACTCCATAAGATATCTCTTGGAACACTATCATAAGCCTTCTCCAAATCAATAAAAACCATGTGTAGCTCTTTCTTCACATCTCTATATTTCTCCATCAAGCTTCTAATGAGAAATATCACTTCCATAGTTGAACAACTGGGCACGAAGCCAAATTGATTGACAGAGATAGAAGTATCATGACGTAGTCGATGCTCCACAACTCTCTCCCACAACTTCATAGTATGGCTCATGAGTTTAATTCCCCTATAGTTTGAGCAACTTTGTATGTCTCCCTTATTTTTAAAAATAGGTACTAAAATACTCCTCCTCCATTCATCAAGCATGTTCTTTGAGTTTAGAATCTTATTAAATAATTTAGTTAACCATGCCACTCCCATATCTCCCAAACACTTTCACACTTCAATTGGTATTCCATCGGGTCCACAAGCTTTACCCACTTTCATTCTCTTAAGTACTTCCTTTACTTCTAAAGATCTAATCCTTCTAGTATAATTCACATTCTTTTCTATTGTTCTATAGTCTATATTCACACTATTACCATTTTGATTATTATTAAAAAGATCATTAAAATAATTTTTCCATCTTTCTTTAATGTCTTCATCTTTCACCAACACTTTTCCTTCTTTATCCTTAATGCATCTAACTTGATTGAGATCTTGACATTTCCTTTCTCTCCTCCTTGCTGATCTATAAATATCTTTCTCCCCTTCTTTAGTTCCAAGTTTCTCATATAACTTTTCAAAGGCCTATGCTCTTGCTTGACTAACTGCCTTTTTTGCCTCTTTCTTTGCTATCTTGTACTGTTCATATGCCTTATTATTATCATATTTAGGTAATTTCTTATACCATTCCCTTTTTCTCTTTACTGCCTTTTGGTACTTCCTCATTCCTCCACCATCTCTCTTTTGAGGGTGGTCCATGTCCTTTAGACTCTCCAAGTACTTTTCTAGCTACTTCTCTAATCTTTGATGCCATCTGTATCCACATATCATTAGCCTCCATATCTAGCTTCCATGCTTCGGACTCGAGAAGCTCATTTTTGAACTTCACTTACTTTACTCCTTTAAACTCCCACCACTTTGTTCGAGCTACACTATTTCTTCTGACCTTACTTGAATTGTTCCTAACTTAACATCCAAGGCCACTAACCGATGTTGACTTGTTATAGGCTCTCCTTGATGAGAATCAAGCTACATCCACGCCAAAGGATTTCATCCAAGGTCCAATTACTAGAGCTAGAGCTAAATCACTTCAGAACTTAATTTGTGAAATCATAAGGAGCAAGGATTATAAGCTGGAATGGCATGAAGAAAATTATAAAGGATTAAATTTGGTGAAAATTAAGCTTGGAAGTGACCAGGTGTCATGTGGAGCATTAGGTTACATGGAATAAAGTGGACATGCATGCACCAGATCCAACCCATGTACATGTATCTGCTGGCACCTTTTTCAAGGAATATTCCTTGCTATTATAACCACCTCTCTTTTAGACTTAAATGCCCTTTCTTGCTGCTGTATTAAATTTACTTTTTGTAAGGAGTTTATAGTCTTTTGATAGATTAATTTTTGTTTGGACTTAAAGCTCCCTACAGCTGTTACAAAAGTAGGGATATTTTTGTCTTTAGCTTTGAAGCCAAGAGGCTATAAATACAAGTGTAATGAGAGAGTGGAGGACACACTTGAATATTAATGAGAGATTGTTTCTGCTCCTCTAGTGAGTAAATTGACTGTTGCCTTTGTTCTTGTGAAGCTCATTAACTTGCTGAGATTCTATCTTGCAAGGTTTAATGTGCATAATATTCTTGGTTTATTCATTCTCCATATGAATTAGGTCAAGAATCCCATTTCTGATATTTTCTTTGAATTACACAACAATCTGATTGTGTTGGTTCAAAGATTCAAATTCATACATCTTGATTTGGTGCTTTCCATATTGTTCATTTAATTCTTGAATGTGGGTTTTCAAGTTACCAATTACTTGAAGGTTCACATCAGTTTTGGTATCAGAGCAAAGGGACGTCTAAACAAGGTAGATTCTCTATTTGCTTCTTATTCTTTTTGTTTGTTACCTTTTTCATATTTGCTGTTTGGCTCTAGTTCCATATTTGTTTCTTCTTCTTCATCTTGCATCTGGTTCTTTCTTGCTAAACCTTATTTTGCTTCTTATTGTGTTTCTGTTATTCACATTTTTGTTCATTATATGCTTGACCGAAATTGGCTCTTGGGGTTTAGTATGACTTGTTTGTTTAAAAATTTGTTTTGTTGAGTTTGTCTTAGGGTTTTGGGTTAATCAAGCCAAAGCCATTATTCTAGCTATCCATCTTGCTTCCTTCATTTTGATATCAAGCATGAGAGATTGTTTGGGTCATTGAGTTCGACTTACCTATTAGGCCTAAAACTTTACCAGCATTATTTGGGTGTGTTTAAGACGTTGGGTGTAAATTTGGGGGGTTGTTTGATATTGTTTGCCTACTGAACCAAAATTTTGCGGCAGATCCGATCAAATTAAGTTCACATAGCAAATAGACCCAGAAATGCCTGAAAATTTACAGGGTGTTTATACCCCCATATCAGTAGTTCCCAAATTAAATTTCAGCTTAAAATTCATCCGTTTGTGTGGGGAACCAAAATTTTGCGGCAGACCCGATCAAATTAAGTTCACATAGCAAATCAGCCCAGAAATTCCTGAAAATTTACAGGTTGTTTGTGCCACATTTGAGATATTCTCAAATTAAATTTCAGCTCAAAATTTAATCGTTTGTGTGGGGAACCAAAATTTTGCAACAGACACAATTACATTTGATTTACATAGTAAGTCTGTCAAGAAAAGCCTGAAATTCTAGCAGCAATTAGTCAGTATTGGGTTGCATTTGCCTACTCAATTTCAGATCAAAATACACTCGTTTGCTTGGTGATCCTAAATTTATGCAATTCTTGGTGTATTGTGTGAACTGCTGGTAATTGTGATAAGTTGGTGACAAACTTGGATATTTAAGCTTGATATCACTTCTTTAGGTTGTCACTTTTCCAGCTTATCACTCTTTTATTTTGGTGTCTTCTTTCTTGATCATACTTGAGCTTTTCTTTTCTTGATTTCTTGAGTCACATTATTGCTTTTTTTTTACTCGTTTTGATCCGTCACGTTCAAGAATTTTATTGTGTGTTAAATTTTTGTGAGTACAGTCTTGGTTTGAGTTACTTGAGTTTGATAAGAACTTGTGGACATAGCCAAGAGAGGTAAAAGGCACATAGTGGTGAGTTCATAAGAGGGGAAAAGCCTTGTTGAGTTAAACACGAGTGGAGTGTCCCTTGTTGAGTGTAAAAACGTAAGGGAGTGAGTGAGGTGTTTTCTTTACACTAACCATTTTCTTGCAGGTCTGAAAACATGTCTAGAAGGGGTGATGGTAGTGAGGGGGAAGGTGAAAATCCATTCTACATGCAGGCTGTCAGACAACAATTTGAAAGAATGAATGTTGTGTGCAATGGAATCATAGATAGGTTGGAAAGATTGGAGCAAAGAGATAGGCAAAATGAGAGAAGGCCAAATAGAAGGGATCTTGTACCTCCAATAGTTGAATATGATGAAGATGAGGTTGATAAGTATGATTTTGAGGTTGAAAGACCTAGGAGGGGTAGATATGAGAGAAGAGCTGAAGATAGGAGGAATGGAGTTAGGAGGATAAAAAGAGAGGAAAGAGAGAGGAATAGGGTAGATGACAATATCAAAAGTATTAAAATGAGCATCCCTTCTTTCCAAGGGAAAAATGATCCGGATGTGTATCTTGAATGGGAAAGGAAGGTAGAAGCTGTGTTTGATTGTCATCACTATTCAGAGGAAAAGAAAGTAAAGTTAGCAGTGAGAATTTCTTGATTATGCTTTGGTATGGTGGGATCAAGTGTTGATTAGTAGAAGGAGAAATTATGAGCAATCAATTGCAACCTGGGGTGAGATGAAAACTATAATGAGGAAGAGATTTGTTCCTAGTCATTACTATAGAGAGCTACATCAGAGGTTACAAAGATTGACTCAAGGTTCTAAAAGTGTTGAAGATTATCATAAAGAAATGGAAATTGCTATGATTAGAGCAAATGTGGAGGAGGATAGAGAAGCCACCATGGCTAGATTCTTGAATGGGCTAAACAAGGAGATTGCTCATATTGTTGAGTTACATCACTATGTTGAGTTGGAGGATATGGTCCACATGGCTATGAAGGTAGAAAGGCAACTTAAAAGCAAGTCAAAATTTGGAGGAAATGCAGGTACTTCTTCATCTTGGAAGTCTAACTGGAAGAAGGAGGATAAGGAAAATGCTGTTAGCAAATATAAGAGAAATGAAGAAAAGGAAAAAAAGGTGGAGAAGAAATTTGTAGAAAGTAAAGGAAAGGAGGTTGCAACTATTACCCGAAATAGAGATGTGAAGTGTTTTAGGTGTTTGGGCAGTGGACACATAGCTTCTCAATGCCCTAACAAGAGAGTCATGGTCATGAGAGAAAATGGTGAGATAGAAACAGAGGAGGAAATTGTTAGTGATTCCACATCTTCAGGGGAGGAGGATACAGAGGTGGAATATGCTGCTGAAGGAAGTGCTCTAGTGATTATGAGAGCATTAAATACTCAAGTAAAGGAGGATGTTGGTGATGAATTGCAAAGAGAAACAATTTTTCATACAAGGTGTCTTATCCAAGACAAAGCTTGTAGTGTCATCATTGATGGGGGAAGTTGTGCCAATGTTGCTAGTACTATTTTGGTGCAGAGATTAAGGTTGAGGACTTTGAAACACCCTAGACCCTATAAATTGCAGTGGTTGAATGAATGTGGTGAGGTGAAAGTAATAAAATGAGTACTGATTTCCTTTGCAATAGGAAAGTATCAAGATGAGGTTATGTGTGACGTGGTTCCAATGCAAGCTGGCCATTTATTACTTGGCCGACCATGGCAATTTGATAGAAAGGTGATCCACGATGGGTATAAAAATAGGTATTCTTTTGAAATGAATGGAAGGAAAATCATTTTGGCACCGATGACACCAAAACAGATTTATGAAGACCAAACAAGGCTTAAGCAAGCAATGGGTGAGGTAAAATCAAGAGTGGCCGAAAAGAGAGCAGAGAAGAAAAGAAGGAGTGAAAAGAAATTGAGTGACAATGTTGTGAGTGAGCAAGACAAGGGTGGTTGTGAGGAAAGAAAAGAGAGTAAAGAAAACATTCCAAGAGTGCTTGAAAAAGGTGAATCTTCGGCGCAAAAGGAGAGTTGTGCAGAAATAGGGGAGAGAAAATTAAGCTTGTATGCTAAAGGAAGAGATGTGAGGAATGCCATGTTTTCCAACAAGCAAATGTTATTAATTGTGTTTAAGGACTCTTATTTATCCACATCTGACCTTGACCCCAATTTGGCTAGTGTTGTTGTCTCCCTTTTGCATGAATATGAGGATGTGCTACCTGAGGAGATGCCAGCTGGACTACCACCTATTCGAGGGATTGAGCACCAGATTGATTTTGTACCTGGAGCAGTTATTCCCAACCGTCCAGCCTATAGAACTAATCCTGAAGAAACCAAAGAATTACAAAGGCAAGTTGAGGAATTGCTAGCTAAGGGTTACGTGAGAGAAAGTATGAGCCCTTGTGTTGTACCCGTCCTTTTGGTACCAAAGAAAGATGGCACATGGCGCATGTGTGTGGATTGTAGGGCGGTCAACAAAATCACTGTAAAGTATCGCCACCCTATACCTAGATTGGATGATATGTTAGATGAACTTTGTGGTGCTTATGTGTTTACCAAAATTGACATGAAAAGCGGATATCATCAAATTCGCATGAAAGTAGGTGCTGAATGGAAGACTACATTTAAAACAAAGCATGGACTATATGAGTGGTTAGTGATGCCTTTTGGGCTAACTAATGCTCCTAGCACTTTTATGAGATTGATGAATCAACAGCGTGCTTTTATTGGAAAATTTGTTGTTGTTTATTTTGATGATATATTGGTTTACAGTACAGGCATGAATGAACATATGCATCATTTAAGAGCTGTATTCGATGTGTTGAGAAAGGAAAAATTATATGCTAACTTGAAGAAATGTTCATTTTGCATGGAAAAGGTTGTCTTTTTAGGATTTGTCATTAGTGCTAGTGGTGTTGAAGTCGATGATGAAAAAATTAGAGCTATTAGAGACTGGCCCACTCCAAAGTCTACATCTGAAGTGCGTAGTTTCCATGGACTAGCTAGTTTCTATAGAAGATTTATTAAGAATTTCAGTACCATTGCAGCACCATTGAATGATCTTGTCAAAAAGAATGTTAATTTTGTTTGGGAACAGAAACAAGATGATGCTTTTCACAAAATTAAAGACATGTAATGGTCCGCTACGGTGTTGGCTTTACCTGAGTTTTCTAAGACATTTGAGATTGAGAGTGAGGCATCCGGTATAGGTATTGGAGCCGTTTTAATGCAGGATAAGAGACCAATAGCATACTTTAGTGAGAAGCTTAATGGAGCAGCTTTAAACTATTCTACATATGACAAGGAGTTGTATGCATTGGTACGTGCCTTGGAAACATGGCAACATTACCTTTGGCCAAAGCAATTTGTCATCCACACAGATCATGAGTCATTGAAGCATATCAAGGGGCAAAATAAGTTGAGTAGGCGTCATGCAAAATGGGTTGAGTTCCTTGAGACCTTCCCATATGTGATTCAATACAAACATGGGAAAGAAAATGTGGTGGCTGATGCCTTATCTCGAAGGTATAACCTTCTTGCCCTTCTTGATGCAAAGTTATTTGGATTCGAATATGTGAAAGAATTATATGCTGAAGATGATGACTTTGCTAGAGTTTATGCAGCTTGTGAAAAGAATGCTTTTGAGAAGTTTTATAGGCATGATGGATATTTGTTTAGAGAAAATAGATTGTGTGTGCCTAAGAGTTCCATGCGTGAATTACTTGTGAATGAGTCTCATCTTTGGTGGATTAATGGGTCATTTTGGTGTTGCCAAAACTTTAGATGTATTGAAGGAACATTTTTATTGGCCGAATATGAAAAGAGATGTTGAAAGAGTATGTGTTAGGTGCATTGTGTGTGCTAAGGCTAAATCTAGAGTTTTGCCACAAGGTTTGTATACACCTTTGCCTACCCCTAGTGATCCTTGGGTTCATTTATCTATGGATTTTGTGTTGGGATTACCTAGGTCTAAACAAGGCCATGATTCAATTTTTGTTGTTGTTGACAAGTTTTCAAAAATGGCACATTTTATTCCATGCCATAAAACTGATGATACTACAAATGTTGCAAATTTATTCTTTAGAGATATTGTTAGGTTGCATGGCATACCTAAGAGTTTAGTTAGTGATAGGGATGTTAAATTCCTTAGTCACTTTTGGAAGGTTTTGTGGGGAAAATTGGGCACCAAGTTGTTATTTTCCACCACTTGTCACCCACAAACTGATGGTCAAACTGAAGTAGTAAATAGGACACTAACTACTCTTTTGCGTGCTGTGGTTAAGCAAAATTTGAAGTCATGGGAAGATTGCATTCCACTTGTTAAATTTGCATACAATAGAAATGTGCATTCTTCTACTGGCTATTCTCCATTTGAAATTGTGTATGGTTTCAATCCTTCAACTCCTTTGGATCTTTTACCTTTGCCTGTGAACGAGCTTGCTAGTTTAGATGGAAAAAGAAAAGCAGAATTGGTGAAGAAAATCCATGAACAAGCGAAGCTTCAAATTGAAAAGAACAATGAAAAATATGCTAGTCAAGCCAACAAAGGAAGGAAGAAAGTCACATTTCAACCTGGAGATTGGGTATGGGTTCACTTGCACAAAGAAAGGTTTCCCTCTCGAAGGAAATCGAAATTACAACTAAGATGTGATGGACCTTTCCAAGTGCTGACCAAAATTAATGATAACGCTTACAAAATAAATCTGCCCGGTGAGTATAATGTCAGTGCCACCTTCAATGTTGCTGATTTATCTCCTTGTGTTGATGCAGGAACAGATTCGAGGACGAATCCTTTTGAAGCGGAGGGGAATGATGAGAATCAAGCTATATCCACGCCAAAGGATTTCATCCAAGGTCCAATTACTAGAGCTAGAGCTAAATCACTTCAGAACTTAATTTGTGAAATCATAAGGAGCAAGGATTATAAGCTGGAATGGCATGAAGAAAATTATAAAGGATTAAATTTGGTGAAAATTAAGCTTGGAAGTGGCCAGGTGTCATGTGGAGCATTAGGTTACATGGAATAAAGTGGACATGCATGCACCAGATCCAACCCATGTACATGTATCTGCTGGCACCTTTTTCAAGGAATATTCCTTGCTGTTATAACCACCTCTCTTTTGGACTTAAATGCCATTTCTTGCTGCTGTATTAAATTTACTTTTTATAAGGAGTTTTTAGTCTTTTGATAGATTAATTTTTGTTTGGACTTAAAGCTCCCTACAGCTGTTACAAAAGTAGGGATATTTTTGTCTTTAGCTTTGAAGCCAAGAGGCTATAAATACAAGTGTAATGAGAGAGTGGGGGACACACTTGAATATTAATGAGAGATTGTTTCTGCTCCTCTAGTGAGTAAATTGGCTGTTGCCTTTGTTCTTGTGAAGCTTATTAACTTGCTGAGATTTTATCTTGCAAGGTTTAATGTGCATAATATTCTTGGTTTATTCATTCTCTATATGAATTAGGTCAAGAATCCCATTTCTGATATTTTCTTTGAATTACACAACAATCTGATTATGCTGGTTCAAAGATTCAAATTCATACATCTTGATTTGGTGCTTTCCATATTGTTCATTTAATTCTTGAATGTGGGTTTTCAAGTTACCAATTACTTAAAGGTTCACATCACTCCTGGAATGACCTTGCAATCCTTGCATAGAGCTCTATTTGTCTTCCTGGTTAAGAGGAAGTCGATTTGGCTTCTATGTTGCCCACTTTTGAAAGTCACTAAATGTTACTCTCTTTTTATAAAGTAGGTATTTGCTAGTATTAGGTCGTATACCATAGCAAAATCCAGGATACTTTTTCCCTCCTCATTTCGACTGCCAAAACCAAAACCTCCATGAATATTCTTATAACCTTGCCTATCACTTCCTACATGTCCATTCAAATCTCCACCAATGAAAACATTCTCTTCATTCGGTATGCTTTGCATTAAATCATCCATATCTTCCCAAAACCTTTGTTTACTCTCTCTATCTAGTCCTATTTGTGGGGCATAAGCACTAACTACATTTATTATTTCTCCTTCTAGTACTAGCTTTACTAGTATAATTCTATCTCCTAATCTTTTCATAGCTATTACAGCGTCTTTCAATGTCCTATCTATGATTATGCTCACTCTGTTCTTGTTTCTCTCCTTTCCGGTAAATCACAGATTGTACCCTGAATTACCCACTTCCTTGCTTTTCTCTCCTACCTATTTAGTCTCCTAAATGTAAGCAATATTCACCCTTCTCCTTTCGAAGATATCCAAAAGCTCCATTAATTTTCCTGTAAGTGATCCAACATTCCAAGTACCAATTCTGATCCTCCTCCTATCCTGTTCTTTCCTAATTAGTCTCTTTCTATGATATCTTCTATTATTTTCTATGTCTATCTTGCGTTCTCTTCCACTATCTATTCTACTATCTGTCCTATGGACTAACTTCTTTACCAATACTCGTCCATGATGTGGGAACCCTTGCTCACTTAACACCACACCCGGGCGTCGGCATGGCGCGTTGCTTTCGGTGAACGCCCTACACCCTTGCATATTTCTCACTATACCTAGGCTCCGATGTAGCACGTCGAAAGTAGAGAATGCCCCAACATTTATATCATTTGAATCCATATCATAAGGTGTGACGAAATTTTTACGCTGGTTGTCACTTATCGCAACCCTTCTCCTTTATCCGAGCTTGGGACCGGCTAAGCGCAAACTACTTAGGCGGAGTTAAATTTAGAACTAATAATACAAATAAATAACTGTGAATAAACCTGCGAGGAAGGAAGTAGTTTATTCTGAAAAAGAACTCCTCCTGTAGCCTGGAAAAAAAAAATAGGATGATCGGGAGTGAGCGTTTGACTCATAGAGTAAGATATTGATTTACATACAATTTCTATAACTATCTAGTGCTAATGCATCCTCAAGGATGATATGCAACACAGATCAACAATTTCACCAAAATCAAATAATATTCGCACAAAGAATAATTTGAAGCACTCACACACCCATGTGTCATATCAGTATAAATACAATATGGGAGATGATCCCCTATACAGCTCTCTTAATCCAAGGCCTGCCAGCGAGCTCAACTCGAGCCAGACATTCTCTTAATAATCCAAATGCGAGGGTCAGTGAGATCAACTCAAAGCCATACTCATCCCAACTTTTTCAAAAAGGACTGGGGCCTAAGCGAGACTAGCTTAAGCCGATTTACCCATCCTACCCATATCCATCACACCACACCAAACGCATGCCAACACATGAGTACAGCTCCAAATTACCCTAAGACGACATCCATATCTATTTTTCAAATAAGAAATGTAACATAAAGCGTGCCTAGTATTTAACTACATACATATATTTATATGTGATGCATGAGCATGCCTTGAATATATAATAATATTTGAAATTGTAAATAAAATCAATATCTACTCACTAATTATTGGAGATTAATGTGATGATTGAGCAGGAAGGATGGCTGACCTTGATCATCTAAACAATTATATTATAAATTTATTAGTACTATTTCAAAATAAGACTCAAAAGAGATAAAAGATAACCTAATTTATATCGAAAATCCAACAGAGTTTTCCCTATACCTAGGACCTACCCAACTTGTAAAATAGTTCAAATAACACTTCTAAAATCACACATCTCAACGCATATCTCATTAATATTATATGACCCCTCTTGGGCCCTCTAAATCAGGCAATAGTCACAAACTTGAAAATTTATGTTTTAGCCCTTAAAACGAACATTCTGCAAAAATACTCAAATGAGCTCTAAAAATTTTAAAACTTTACCCCACGGTCCTTAACAATATTATAAAGCTATTGCAAAAGGAATTTTAATTTTCTAATAACTTCCGAATATTTTATGGATTTTTATTTAAGAATATTACTCAATTTCATAAGTTTCCGACAGCTAACATATTCTTAATTCAACCCAATTCCACATTCACATATTTAACTCTCCATTCTCAAGTTTTAATAAATCATATAAAATTTAAATACCAAAAATTCATTTAATCTTATATGCCTGTATGCTAAAAATCCAACGAAAAACCATATATTTTTTTTTCAAAAATATTCCACAATCACTCAAAAATTCAACAAACACCATAGAATATCTCCAAATCATTTTACTTTCATCATATATTTTTCTTAGAATTTTTCTCTAATTTTTTCTGTCCAAGAAACACTGCATTTAAGCACCACAGACTGAGAATTTAAAAAAAAATAATAATCTTATCCAAAGCTTATCTGTGTCTCAAATATTCTAAAAATTTATGAGAAAGCCTCTGAAAGTTGAATCATCACCAAAGCTCATTGGAGCCACCACCGGAACCACCACCCACTGTGGTCGGCCTCCATTGTTCAAGCTAAAATGCTCCTCTCCTCCTCCTTAGTCCATAGGTGGTCTCAAATTGCCAATCCAACGGTTGGATCGCCAGAAATTTTGTCGAAAAATTAAAAAATATTGATTTTCTCTCTCCTCGGCGACGTTGGAAATGGCTACCAAATCCGATGAGGCTAATCTCATCTCAAAGAGCTCTCTACCAGACCACTGGAATCACTCCAATTGGATGTCGGGATTGCCGGATATAAGCATTCAAAGTTTGGGACCCATTTTTCTCTCTTCACGTGGGTGGCCAGATTTCTAGCCGCCAGCTGCCATTTTTCGGCCTTTGAGAGTCGCTTGGGGTAGTTGCTAGCAATTAGAGGTGGCTGCCAGCCATGGGCTACCGGTAAAGTGAGAGAAGGAGGAAGCGAGAGAGAGAGAGAGAGAGAGAGAGAGAGAGAGGAGAGAGGCAAGGTGGGGGAGAGGGGGTTTGGGGCTCCCTCTCGATTTTCTCTTCTTTTTTTTTTTTTGTGCTGACAGTGGGTGTAGTCCACTGCTACACGCCACTGTCACTTTAACTTTCTCTTTTTTTTTTCTTTCTTTCCTTTTTTTATTCCATATATATATATTAAATTATAATTTAAAAACAATTTTTTTAACGTTTAAACACATAATACTTATTAAACATCCTTATTAAGTTCTAATCAAAACACAATTAAAATATTTCTATTATTTATAATAAACTCTTAATAAATTAAAATAATAGGGAAAAATAAAATTATTAGTATTAATAATAATGATAATAATCAAATTTCTAACAACTAAATCAAATATTTAAAACTAAAGTTAACATTAATGCAATAATATATTTTGTCAATTAATTTAATATTAATATTTAGAACTAATCATTTAAATAAAAATTGAATTATTAAATAATTTTACAAAATATGTTTAGAAACAACATTAAAAATATATATAAATGAAAGTATTATAAAAATTATAATTTAGTTACATAATGCTGAAATAATATTTAAATATTATATAAAAATATAAAATTTACATTTTTAAAAATTCAAGTCATTACAAATGCCATATGTTGGAGAGCATCAGGATTTCCAATTCCAGTCTTCATACATTGCGCATAAGGCTAGATTGGAAATTCATACGCCTAATCTACACGTCTTCTCATATCATGGTGATGTACTTTCATTTTTTTCAAATGACTTGATCTTACCCAAGGTTCATTTGAATTTTAAATCCAATAATATGGAAGCTTCCTGGTATATTAGATTGATTCAATTACTTGACAAGTTCGATCAATGTTTTAGGAAGGTGACTTTGAAAAATGAAATGGGTGAGGTATGTCTAGTTGATAACTTCTTTTATTTGAATCTTTTAACTCTTCTTGTTATGTAGACTGTTCACTCATTGTGATGTATCATTGCAGAGTTATATTATTCCTAGCCAACTGAGACAACTCCTACCACCACCATTGCAAAAAGTTAAAGAAATGAAGCTTTCAATTTCCAGCCGACGCAAATGTCCAATTGCTAAACTTGTGGATGCTATGCTGTGCATTTTTCCTCATCTAGAAAATATGTACATAAATACCCGCGTGATAAAATCCTCTTTTAAGTTATGATATTATTTTTATGAGAATTTCATTTAGGGTAAGTAATAAAATAGTTGCTTGAAATTGACTTTGCTAGGAACTGATACCAGGGAATTGTAACAACTAAATGGTACCTGCGAAATGATTTCCTTTGTTAAGCCATTGCATATTATTTAGTTTTCTCTTTTGTTGAAAAATGAACTCTTTCGGAATTTTGAGTTTTGCTTACTATTATTATTTATCGCATGTTTCAGTTTTCATACCGGAAGCCAACTTATCGTGAAGGAGGAACTTATTGTGAAGGAGAGAGTGTTACAAGTCTCTTCCTGTTTCTTGCTGGAACCATTGCGTAGAGGATGTAGAGATCAAGCAATTGTACTATTACACAAAAGATCTAAACAATAATATTCGAATTCGTGAAAAAAGGAATTATGTTTTCAATCAAGATATCTGGGAAAGGATTAAAAGTGGCCTCTTAGATTGGGATCCTTGCTTATTCTTCTAATAATGTAACGATCAAGCAAATCTGACGTTTCAATC
The DNA here is from genome assembly GCF_030052815.1 of Hevea brasiliensis. Lineage (NCBI taxonomy): Eukaryota > Viridiplantae > Streptophyta > Magnoliopsida > Malpighiales > Euphorbiaceae > Hevea > Hevea brasiliensis. The sequence goes on along the minus strand of NC_079508.1, from coordinate 8,218,218 downwards.
TTGAGGGAAATTCTGCTTTAATATTAAACAATAAAGAGTGAACTGACCCTTTCTATTCTGCATTCTTTTAATGCTTTTATATTTCAACCGCAAATTAAATTTTTTCGCATTGAAATGGTACTGTTCATTTGTAAGTGTAGCAGCCATGCTACCAGTTTTAGGCAAGAATAAGTTTTAAGATTTCCTTCGCCAACACCAAGAATATCAGCAAGACAAAAAGCAACAAAGCAGACACTTACTAATCCACTAAGTGATTACTCGAAGTAATTCTTGTCATATCCCAGAGATAAGTGCAGCTCTCAATTTGGGACAAGCAGCATTGTTCTAGCTCAGGTTTGACTTTGAGCCAGAAAATCCCTGTGGTGAAATGAAAATCTAGTGGTCAAGAAAACCAAAATTGACTGCAGAAACATACAAAGGCTGCAACAGCATTTTGCAGAAACATGTTCAAGCATATAATGGCTTGAGGCATTCGTCAACCATATCCAATGGGTTATGCTAATGCACAAACTCTACCAAGTGTGCAAACAGGCAAAAGAGGAAGGTGCCTTCTCAAGGCTTGCATACTCATGATTCAAACATGTCTATTAAGTCACCAAAATGGAGGGCATGCCAAAAGAAAGGAAGGGAAAAAATATATATATTACAATGATTTCTAGTTGGCAACCAAATCTTACTCAAATCAAATAAATAATTCCCCGCAGATGCATCAGAAAAACATAACTTTTATGCAAGCCATCATCATGTGAATGGACAATATGCAGACCATTTGAATGTGAATGGACAATACGCATTCAAGTAAAGTTATAGCAGCATATCAAAATCAGTGACAGAATAAAGGTTTAAAAATTAAAACAATGAACTGACGTTGGAAAACTAAATTTGAAACTGAACATGGATGGACAATATACAAAACTGGGCAGAATACTCTCATACTCTTTGCACTTTCAATTAAGCAATATATCAAGCTAAAATAATAATAGAAACTGAAATTACCTGATAGCCTGAGGAGCAATACAAAGAGCAGCAACAAGAAGCTTGAAAATTTGGAGCCAACAACCTCAAACACAAGTGAAGCAGCAGCAAGAGCAGTTATGGCCTCAGAATTTCAATTCTCCTTACAATTCAATGTGGTTGCTGGTATGAAGCATGCAGGTGCAGCTTTTTGGATTGTTGTTCATCAACAAAAAGCGAAAACTCCAATTCATATTGAACAGGGATTACATGGGAAACCTAGAAAGGAGATCCTAAAGAAGAAGGCCACATAGAATAAATACTGCCTTGTAATGGTGGACTATAATCTTTAGTGAAAAGCAATCCTTCAAAGTCCAGTTCAGGACTCTAGGTATTTTCCCTCTTACTTTTTCCAAGAATATAATACTGCCCCCAAGTCTAGCACATTATCTTACAGGGATTTTTCATACTCTCGCAAATAACCCTTCCTATTCTTCAAACTGAGACCCTAATTCACCTACGCCATCCCCAAATCTCTCAACTATTATGTAACTATAGTTTTAGAATTCCTTGCATCAATTTTGATAAATGAAGGTTTGAAATAAAGGGATATTTGAATTTGAGATTATGTTAATTTGTTGTGATTCTTCACTTGAAACGCAACCAAATCTCCTTTCCGATCTAATGCACACCTAATTAAAGGAACTCTTAAAGAATTTTTCAATCGCAATAATTTGGTAGTCAAGTCAACATCGCCTTTCTTTTTCCCTTTGGTATTATTGCTTCTACAGGAAATGGCAAATCCACTACTTCAAAAGGAAAATACATCAATAACAAGCAATTACTGCAGCAACATAGCCTGAACAAAGGCATTTCTAAGGGGATTTCTCTTCTCTTTCTTTTTCAACCAAGAATTCAAAAAATAATAATAATAATAATAATTCAGGCACTAGATTTCCATGATAAATAAGAAATAATTTGTAAACCATCAACATAGATACATTTTGAAGTTCAAAGGGCTCCCAGTTCAAATAAAGGACCGGTACCTAGCCTTGACGCTCCCCCACCTCCTTTTTCATGAGAAAAAGAGAGAGAGAGAGAGAGAACCAAAGAACTATTTTGGCATGTGGATTACAGAACGTAAACACTTCCCTTCTTTCATGAGATTGAATGCTTTATTGATATCTTCGAACGGCAGATTGTGAGTGATGAAGTCATCAACTTGGATTTCCTGTACAGAAAAAACTTGGCATGTTTAGATTGTAGGCACTTTCTATTTTTGGTGCCATCAATAACAAAAACTATCACATTTATGAGTAGCTTGTAATTAGTTGAAGCTCATCAATCATGCAATCTGGCACCAAGAATACAGTACTTACTATCATCAATTCAGAAAAAGAAAGAAATGATCAACCACATTAGCAGGAAAGACTCTAATCAGGCACATTCCACAAAAACGTGTGATGCCACACTTACCTTCTTCATATACATGTCTACTAATGAAGGAAGATGTGATTTAGGTTTCCATCCTCCAAACAGAGACCCTTTCAGTGTTCTTCCACTAAGAAACAGTCCATAGTGAGCAGATATTTCAGGTTTCAGTTTTGGTACACCAAGTGTTACCGTTAATCCACACCCCTAACAGACACAAGTAAAGACAAAAAAAAAATTTAAGTCAGACAACCACTTCCTCATATATATATATATATATATATATATATATATATATATATATATATATATATATATATATATATATAAGCATTGAATAGAGAGCATTTACATCACAGCAAGATTGTAAGGCTGTTGTAATCATTCCAGTGTCACCAATACATTCAAATGAGTAATCTGCCCCTCCATTTGTAATACTCTTAACAACCTGAAAAATTCAAGATCACGGAAAACAAATTAAAATTTAGATGATGGGATGATAGTGAAACAGTGTATATACCTCCCTATAGGCATAGACCCAAGTTCTAATCTTGTTCCAGGCCCCTCTTGGAGAGAGTAACCTATTTGCTATTTTTATTCTTCCTTTAAGCATTCTATTAGTAGGAAATTTAAATGAGTAAATTTATGTAGTTTTTCAGTGTAATTTAGCAATTTCCTATTTTATAATATGCTTTTCATTGTGTTGATTTATTTTAGCTGTGAGAGAACTTAGAATTCTACATGACATGAAGGTTGCTTTTGATGTTCACACTTTCCGCGTATGTCAGAGGCAACATGTTGATCAATAGCTGCACTAGTATTTGCTTTCCCCTCCCAATGTCCACAATGCTCTAATTATGCTGTCTTTTAAATGTCCTTATATCAGTCTAAAAGTATGTCTATAATGTAATAGCTCTACAATGTACTAATTGCGAGTGTTTTGTTTAAAGATACCTGTTGAATAGGTTCCTCAAAGTCATTTGGGTTAATAAAATGTGTTATTCCAAAAACCTTTGCTGCACCCACAACAGAACTGCCATTAGGATCCATAGACATTACTTTACCTTACTAACACAATTTAAAAATTTGATTAAAGTGAATGCCAATCAAACCTTTCTCATGCCTTTCAGGGTTAGTGTCAACACCAATTATTTGAGATGCCCCTCTGAGTTTAGCACCTTGTGCAACCTAATCTCAAAATATCAAACAGGTCAAAAATTATAATAATGCAGGTAAAATTTTGTAAAACTGATTCTATATGCTATACTTACAGAAAGGCCTACAGTTCCAAGACCAAAAATGACTACGGTAGATCCTTCAGCTATATCAGCAACATTCCAAGCTGCACCCAAACCTAAAATTGAACCTCAGTTGTTATTAATCTGAAAAAGCACTACATTCTCAGTCATAAATTGTCAAGTGAGAAGCATTTTATTATCTCCACTCTTGCTTACAAAGTAAAACAGTTATGAAGATGCAATTTTTAATAGTTCCAAGATAATTATCTTCCCCTTGCTAACAAACAATTCCTGGCATTGTATTTGTTTGCATAGTTTGCAGCCGAATCAGCATCTTCCCATGGAGGTAAATCTAAGTTTCCCACATGCGCTTCTCAATAGTAAATCAAACAAAACGCTTCATTTAAAATAGTTTGGTACTTTACCACAGTCATTTGATTCATTTATGATGTTGAATTTGTTGCTTCTGAACAACTGTTCTTTTGGAATTTTGTTGGAGTTGATGAGTTTTTGGTGAAAATTAGGTGGAAAAATATGTGTGCAAGAGATGATATAAGCCATACCTGGACATGGTGCAAATATGGCATTTGTTAACTTGGAGATGGCATTCCTTTGTCTATTAAAAGGAAGAGTGCTAGAGTTTTGTAACTCTGTGTGTGCTGTGTAATCAGAGTGAGCAGAGAGTGAGGGAGTGAGCTATTGAAGAAAAAATGAAGAAGAAAATCTCCGTTAAATCTTTTGTAAATGTTCTGTTTTATGTAATGAAATATGAGTTTTACTCTTTATCTCCAATCTTTTTATGTTATGCTAATGTGAACATTTTGTCTTTGTTGAGAATCATTTTCAACTCCCTCTCTCTTCTGGTTTTTCAACATGGTTCCTTGTTTTTGTTGCTGCATATTTTGCAGAACTTATGTTTTATTTATGTTCAAAAGTTGTGTTTTTGAGCTCTCCTCTGTGTTAAAACTTGAGTATTCATTTTCTAACATGGTATCAAAGCTAAAATAATCTTTGAGGGACTATTTCAAATCATATTTGGTTTTTTCTGTTCAAATGTAGCATGATTTTTATCAAGTGTGTTTTCTCCATTTTCATCCATCTTCAAAGATGAGAAACTTTGAATGATTGTTGTTTCTTGAGAATTTGCTTGAAGGAACCAACACGACCACAAATTGTATAATCACTTTATTAAAGAGACCTACAAATCTCTAATCTGCAGAAATTAAATCTTGTAGGAAGGGACCTATACATGTCCATAAATTGCTAAAAACCTGTTTGAAGGGATCATGCATGTCTATAAACTGCCAAATTTTGTGAAATTATTGCTGAAAGACTATAAGCCATCATTTTATGGAGTCTTGCTATCAATGAAGAGATTTTTTTATTCATCTTTGTTTGAAGCTACTTGGAGAATGTATAAACCAAACTGATGTCTAAAGCCAACTGTTATGGAAAGTCAATCACTATATTATTTCTCTGTATATTCTGTATTTTGTATTCCTATTCAGAATTTCTTATCTAGAATTTCTTCTTAATTAGTAGAACACAATTATAGGAATCAATTGTATTTATATAACCATGTACAGATTAATTGAAATTAAGGAAAATCATCTCTTTCTATATGGTATCAGAGCAGGTCATCTATCTAGGGTGACTATTTGTTCTCACCACCCAGCTCAGGAGAGACATTGGCCGCCGACCAGCCGTTTCGACTCCGATCAACATCGCCAGCGTCGCCTCAACCCCCTCATTCCACCACTGTGTGCTATTGCCTGATCCAGTACACCATTAAAGGACTTCTGAGGTTTGGCTCTCAGATCCTATTTCGGTATTTGCTTGATTTGTGATTTTGGGTTATTTTGCTGCTGTAAGCACTTTGGATTAGCGTTTCGGTTGGTTTTCTTTGTTTCAACAAATGGCAGACAATAAGAATGTTATTTCTGATGTGATTCCGGTGATCACTAAGATCACGGAACACAAACTTAATGGTTCGAATTACTTGGAGTGAAGTAAGACTGTTAGGGTCTATTTGAGTAGCATTGATAAGGATGATCACCTCACTAAAGATCTACCTACGGATGATACACGACAAACTTGGCTAAGGGAGGATGCTCGGTTGTTTTTGCAGTTTCGGAACTCGATTCACAGTGAGGTAATTAGTTTAATTAATCACTGTGAATTTGTTAAGGAATTGATGGATTACTTAGATTTTCTGTATTCTGGTAAAGGGAATATCTCCCCTATTTATGATGTTTGTAAGGCATTCTACCATGCTGAGAAAGAGAATAACTCTCTCACGGCTTATTTTATGGATTTTAAACGGGTATATGAGGAACTTAATGTATTGTTGCCTTTTAGTCCTGATGTGAAAGTTCAGCAGGCCCAACGGGAACAACTGGCTGTTATAAGTTTTCTTGCAGGCCTTCCTTCAGAGTATGAGACTGCTAAATCTCAGATTCTCTCCAGTTCTGAGATTTCCTCTTTGCATGAAACGCTCATACGGGTCCTTCGTACAGAGAGTACCCAATCTTCACAGCCTGCCAGTAGTGCTCTTATTAGCCGTAATCCAAATGGACAATAGGGTAATAGAAGAGGAAGTAGAGGAGGAATTACAGGCCATAGAAGTAATCAGAGTAATGGAGAGACTAGTTCTAATCAAGACTCAAGAGGAGTCATTTGTTATTATTGCCATGAGCCTGGCCATACAAAATATAATTGTCCGCAACTTCAGAGGAAAAATCAGCGATCACAGATGGCAAATATGGCAGCAAAGGATTCTACAGTATCTTCCTCTGAGAAAACTATTTTGGTACCTGCAGAGGATTTTGCATAGTTTTTCCAATATCAAGCATCTCTAAAGCCTACCAATTCCCCTGTCACTGCGATCGTTGAGTCAGGTAAATCCACTACATGCCTTGTGTCTTCCTTATCCAAATGGGTTATTGATTATGGTGCGACACATCACATGACAAGTAATTCTAGTCTTCTATCTGCTTTTCAGTCTAATCTCACTTCTTCTACTGTTACTTTAGCTGATGGTTCTACTTCTTGTGTCATGGGTTCTGGAACTGCGAACCCGACTTCATCAATTTCTTTGTCATCTGTTTTGTGTCTACCAAAATTCTCTTTTAATCTACTTTCTGTTAATAAACTTACTCGTACCTTAAATTGTTCTTTTTCCTTTTTTCCTGACCAGTGTTTGTTTCAAGATCGTACGACGATGCAGATTATTGGTAGAGGACGTGAGTCAGGTGATCTCTACATTCTGGAAAATCATGTACCGCGGTCGCTTGTTTGCTCCAGTACCTTAACACCTCTTGAAGCTCATTGTAGATTGGCCCATCCTTCTTTGTCTACCATGAAGAAGTTGTGTCCTCAGTTTCAGTCTTTATCAGTACCAGAATGTGAGTCGTGTCAGTTTGCAAAACATCATCGTTTGCCTTCTGTGTCTAGAGTCAATAAACAGGCTTCATCCCCTTTTAAGTTAGTTCATTCTGATGTTTGGAGTCCTTGTTCTGTTATTTCTAAAACTGAATTTCGTTCTTTTGTTACTTTTGTTGATGATTACTCTCGTGTTACCTGGTTATATTTAATGAAGAATCGTTCTGAGTTATTTTCTATCTTTTGTGCCTTTTATAATAAAATTAAAACTCAATTTAATATTTCTGTGCGCATATTAAGAAGTGACAATGCCAAAGAATACTTTTCAGCACAATTTCAGTCTTATATAACACAAAATGGCATTCTTCATCAGTCTTCCTGTGTGGATACCCCATCCCAAAATAGCATAGCGGAAAGAAAAAATTGACATCTTCTTGAGGTAACTCGTGCTCTTCTTTTTCAGATGAAAATTCCTAAACACTTTTGGGCGGATACAGTTTCTACGGCATGTTTTTTTATCAATCATATGCCGTCTTCTGTCCTCTACTGTTACTTTAGCTGATGGTTCTACTTTTTGTGTCATGGGTTCTGGAACTGCGAACCCAACTTCGTCAATTTCTTTGTCATCTGTTTTGTGTCTACCAAAATTCTCTTTTAATCTACTTTCTGTTAGTAAACTTACTCGTACCTTAAATTATTCTGTTTCCTTTTTTCCTGACCAGCGTTTGTTTCAAGATCGTACGACGAAGCAGATTATTGGTAGAGGACGTGAGTCAGGTGGTCTCTACATTCTGGAAAATCATATACCGCGGTCGCTTGTTTGCTCCAGTACCTTAACACCTCTTGAAGCTCATTGTAGATTGGGCCATCCTTCTTTGTCTACCATGAAGAAGCTGTGTCCTCAATTTCAGTCTTTATCAGAACTAGAATGTGAGTCGTGTCAATTTGCAAAACATCATCGTTTGCCTTCTGTGTCTAGAGTCAATAAACGGGCTTCATCCCCTTTTGAGTTAGTTCATTCTGATGTTTGGGATCCCTGTTCTGTTATTTCTAAAACTAGATTTCGTTATTTTGTTACTTTTGTTGATGATTACTCCCGTGTTACCTGGTTATATTTAATGAAGAATCATTCTGAGTTATTTTCTATCTTTTGTGCCTTTTGTAATGAAATCAAAACTCAATTTAATATTTCTGTGCGCATATTAAGAAGTGACAATGCCAAAGAATACTTTTCAGCACAATTTCAGTCTTATATGACACAAAATGGCATTCTTCATCAGTCTTCCTGTGTGGATACCCCATCCCAAAATGGCGTGATAGAAAGAAAAAATCGACATCTTCTTGAGGTAACTCGTGCTCTTCTTTTTCAAATGAAAGTTCCTAAACACTTTTGAGCGGATGCAGTTTCTACGGTATTTTTTTTATCAATCGTATGCCGTCTTCTGTCCTTAATGAGGATATTCCTTATACTGCTTTGTTTTCTACAAAATCTTTGTTCCCTGTTGAACTTCGTATTTTTTGTTGTAACTATTTTGTACGTGATGTTCGTCCACAGATTACTAAATTGAATCCAAAGTCTCTCAAATGTGTTTTCCTTGAGTACTCCAGGCTGCAAAAAGGGTACTGTTGTTTCTCTCCTACTCTTAATCGTTATCTTGTTTCTGCAAATGTCACATTTTTTGAGTCCACTTCATTTTTTCCTCAATCATCTGTGTATGAGAGTCAGGGGGAGGAGGATGATCTCTTAATATATACTGTCCAACCAATGTCTAGTCCTCTCTCACAGCCTACTCGACCTCCCGTTGTTCATGTTTATTCCAGGAGATTGAAGATTCCTGACTCAGATCCTCCACCAGCTACTTCGTTGGGAGATCCTGTACCTCATACTGATTATGATTCTGATCTAGACTTACCCATTGCTCTTCGTAAAAGTAAACGTTCATGTACTTACCCTATCTCTTCTTTTGCTTCTTATAATCAATTGTCTTCTTGTTCTCGGTATTTTGTTACTTCTTTAGACTCTGTTCCTATCCCTAATACTGTGGTGAGGCACTGTCTCATCCTGGCTGGTGTGCTGCTATGAAAGAGGAAATGAAGGCTTTAGATACTAATGGTACATGGGAACTGTTGCCTTTACCCACTGGTAAGAAAGCTATTGGTTGCAAATGGGTATTTACAGTAAAGGTATTTACAGTAAAGGTAAATCCTGATGGTTCTATGGCTAGGTTAAAAGCACGCCTTATAGCAAAAGGATATGCTCAGACATATGGGATTGATTACTCTGACACTTTTTCTCCGGTAACTAAACTTACTTCTATTCGCTTGTTTATCTCTTTAGCAGCTACATATGATTGGCCCCTGCACCAATTGGATATCAAGAATGCTTTCCTTCATGGTGATCTTCAAGAGGAGGTGTATATGGAGCAACCACCTGGGTTTGTTGCTCAGGGGGAGTTGGGTAAAGTTTGTAGGTTTCAGAAGTCTCTTTACGGCTTGAAACAAAGTCCTAGGGCCTGGTTTGGGAGATTCAGTGAAGCAGTATAGGAATTTGGTATGCAAAAGAGTAAATGTGATCACTCAGTATTTTATAGGCAATCTAAAGCTGGTCTAATTCTCATGGTAGTCTATGTGGATAACATTGTCATCACTGGGAGTGACTCTACAGGTATTTCATCTCTTAAAACCTTCCTCCAAACCCAGTTTCAGACCAAAGACTTGAGATTGTTAAAGTATTTCTTGGGTATTGAAGTTATGAGAAGTAAGAAGGGTATTTTCTTATCTCAAAGAAAATATGTCCTCGATTTATTGACAGAGACAGGAAAATTAAGTGCTAAGCCTTGTAGTGCACCAATGACTCCAAATTTGCAACTGTTAGCAGGGGATAGTGAGTTGTTTGAAGATCCAGAGAGATACAGGAGATTGATAGGAAAATTGAACTACCTTACAGTCACTCGTCTTGACATTGCTTATGCCATTGTGTGGTAAGTCAATTTATGTCTTCCCCAACTGTTGCTCATTGGGAAGCCTTGGGACAAATCTTGTGTTATCTGAAGGGCACTCCAAGAAGAGGTTTGTTATATGGTAATCATGGGCATTTGAATATTGAATGTTTTTCAGATGCCGACTGGGCTGGATCTAAGGTTAACAGGAGATCAACTACTGGATATTGCGTTTTTGTTGGAGGAAATTTAGCGTCTTGGAGAAGCAAGAAGCAGAATGTGGTTTCTCGATCTAGTGTTGAATCCGAATACAGAGCCATGGCACAATCAGTATATGAGGTAATATGGATACTTCAATTACTAGATGAGACAGGTTTTAAGACCTTCCTGCCTACGAAATTGTGGTGTGATAATCAAGCTGCTCTCTATATTGCTTCTAATCCGGTATTTCATGAGCGGACCAAACATATTGAGATTGATTGTCACTTTGTTCATGAAAAAATTCAACAACAGATCATCTCAACAGGACACATCAAAACTGGAGAGCAGTTAGGAGATATTTTCACAAAAGCTCTGAATGGAGCTAAGATTGACTACATTTGTAACAAGTTGGGCATAATTAACATTTATGCTCCAACTTGAGGGGGAGTGTTATGGAAAGTCAATCACTATATTATTTCTCTGTATATTCTATATTCTGTATTCCTATTTAAGATTTCTTTCTAATTAGTAGAACACAATTACAGGAATCAATTGTATATATATACCCATGTACAGATTAATTGAAATTAAGGAGAATCATCTCTTTCTATACCAACAAAAACTCATCAAGGATGGGTGTTAGAGTTGATGAGTTTTTTTTGTGAAAATTAGGTGAAAAAATATGTGCGCGAGAAATGATAGAAGCCATACCTAGGCATGGTGCAAGCATGGCATTTGTTGACTTGGAGAAGGCATTCCTTTGCTTATAAAAAGGAAGAGTGCTGGAGCTTTGTAAGTGTGCGTGTTGTGTGATCAGAGTAAAATGTCATGAGAAAAAATAAAGAAGAAGAAGAAGAAGAAGAGAAAAAAAAAAAAAAATCTATGTTTAAACTTTTGTAAATGTTCTGTTTTTAAGCAATGAAATATGAGTTTTACTCTTTATCTTCAATCTTTTTCTGTTATGTTAATATTTGAAGCTTTTATCTTTGTTGATAATCATTTCCAACTCTCTCTCTCTTATGGTTCAACATGGTTCCTTATTTTTGTTCCTGCATATTCTTTAGAATTTTGTGTTTTATTTTCTGTTCTTAAGTTGTGTTTTTGAGCTCTCCTTTGTGTTAAAGCTTGATATTCATTATTTCATTTTCTAACAAATTTCCTTGATCCTTTTGCTAATTGTCCCAATTTGAAGAATTTACGTCTAAGAACTTGGGAATTTAGAAGCCTAAATTCTTCAAAAGGTTGCCACTACTTAGCCTTTCATTGGAGGATGGATATTACTTTGATAGGATTGAGATTTTTGCTCTGAACCTCATTTCCTTAAGATATTATGAATAGAGCCTATGGTTTTCAGTGAGCTCAAACTTTCTTCTCTTAATCTTATGGATACTCATCATTTACAGATCTTATCATCCACTGGATGTCCCAACAGTCATAAAGAAAAATGCCAATATTTTCTAAGGATTCCAAAATGTGAAATTTGTCAAAGTGCATTCTGATATCATTAAGTTAGAGACATCTTCACAAATAGCATAAAGTATATTTATGATTTTTTGTTGTAAATTATAAGCCTTTTACAAAAATGAAAGGTTCACAAGTATCTTTAGTTTCCTTTGTATCTCTTGAAGTTTCTCTATTCCTTCACATGGATTTTGTTGTCTCATGTGCTTAGGTCCTCACTTTGGTTTACTAGAAAAACAACCTTCTTTCTTTACTAATCTTAAGTCCTTGAAATTATACTTGGACAACTATAGTAAATCATCAAGGATACCTTTCGAAGTGATGCACTGCTTACAAGGTGACTAGTCTAGTGGTGATCTCACAGTTGTTATAAGCGCAAGGGGCACAACCCTAAGTGCCTCAATTGTTAAAAGGCAGGCGACATTCTATAGGCATGTGCCTTTTTGTCAAGGCATGCACCTATTTAGCCTCCATAACATTTCACAAAAATTTCAGCAAAAATCTCTCAATTATCGCTTAGAGATCGACTTGCATAAATCTATACATACTCACACACAAAGTTATATATGTTTAAGGATTGTACATAAGATTAAGCTCACTGACTTTAAATTATAAGAACTCTGAATATCATACCTGCAGCTACCCCACAGCTCAGAAGGCATATTTTCTCCAAAGGTGCAGCTGAGCTGACTTTGACAGCACACCCAGTGTGCACCACTGTATATTCACTGAAACTTGAAACTGCACAATAATGATATATGGGCTTCCCTTTAATTGAGAACCGGGTTCTCTGATCACTATGCATTACACCTCTCCTTTCCAGACCCAATACTTGGCACATGTTGCTTTTAACTGAGGTACACTGCCTGCAAGTCCTGCATTCTCCCGTGAATACTGTGAGCACATGATCCCCCTCTTCAAATTCGGTCACTCCCTTTCCAATGCTCTCGACAATCCTGCAAACTTGATAATAAAAAACTACTCCAAGTATCCTCATTACATATCACATGGTTATCCTCATTATATATAAATTACTATATGCTATGGTAGGTGCCCATTAATCATAAATATTATTACCCAAGCATTTAGTTATCATCTCTAGCTCTCCCTTGTTATTTTACTCTCAACCCTACATTTTGACAAAGCGAAAGTAGAAATTTAGAGATGGAATTCATTTTTAAGGTTATTCAAGAGAAAAAAAAAATTGTAGAAATTATATGGCTAATTAATTTTCAAAGGGTATGTTTGAGCGTCAAATTAAAATATATAATGATTTTGCACTGTGAAGAGCAAAATAATGATAAGGTTCTTTTGCTGCTATTTGACAAGTAAATTATGGTCCCAATGGCATTGTCTACGGTTAGAATTGTATAACAAAACCACAAAGCACAATTTGATAAATATGAGGGTGAGTCTTGATGACAAGGTTTCTCCATTTTAAGCCAAAGGTCACATGTTAAGCACTAGGACTACCTAAATCCTTTTTACTGTGAAAACCCAAACACAAACCATAAATTGATGACCAGAAACCAATTAAACAAAACATTAGAAATTTGAATAATATTCAACTCAATTCAACTCAACTCAACTCAACTCAACTAATCCTTTATCCCAAAAATTTGGAGTCGGCTATACGGATTCACTTTCTCCACTCTAAACAATTTTGGGTTAAATCCTCAAAAATGTATAATGCTTCTAGGTCATACTATACTACTCTCCTCCAAGTCAATTTAGGTCTACCCCTTTTTTTTTTCTTTCTATCCTCTAACCTAATGTGCTCTACTTGTCTAACTGGAGCCTCCGTATGTCTACGCTTCACATGACCAAACCACCTCAATCTCCCTTCTCTCAACTTATCCTCAATTGGCATTACTCCTACCTTTTCTCTAATACTCTCATTACGGACTTAATCTAGTCTAGTATGGCCACTTATCCACCTTAACATTCTCATCTCTGCAACTCTTATCATAGAGGCATACGACTCCTTCAGTGCCCAACACTCACTACCATATAACATGGCCAGTCATATGACTATACGGTAAAATTTTTCTTTTAACTTATTGTGAATCTTGCGATCACATAAAACTCCCGTGACACGTCTCCACTTCAACCATCCGACTTTAATCCTATGACTAACATCCTCCTCACATCCCCCATCTACTTGAAGGACTAAGCCAAGATATTTAAAGTGATTACTTTGGGACAATACCACTCCATGCAAACTAACTCCTTCCCTATAACCAGTTTGGCCTTCACTGAACTTGCAATGCATGTATTCTGTCTTCGTTCTACTTAATTTAAAGCTCTTTGACTCTAGAGTACTTCTCCAAAGCTCTAATTTTCTATTGACTCCTTCTCGCGTCTCCTCTGTCAAAACAATATCATCCGCAAACATCATGCACCAAAGAATACTCTATTGTATATGTTTCGTCAATTCATCTAAAACTAATGTAAAAAGGTAAGAGCTTATAGCTGATCCTTGGTGTAATCCAATTGAGATCGGAAAATCTCGTGTCCCCTCCCACTGTGCACACAATAGTAGTTGCTCCTTCATACATATCTTTCAACACTTGTATGTATCTAATAGATATTAATATTTCTTAAAAATTTTAAGACTATGTAAGTTCCCCTGACTTGTGGAGATAAATACTGATTTTTTTTTTTGGTTGGGTCTGCCATATTGGCCCATATTTATTTAATTCTAGTTCCAGCCCTTAGTCAATTTCAAGTTCTAAAGACAGACAACTCCTTGGAATTATACACAGTACACACTGAGTTTCAAGCGAATTTTTTAAATCTGATAGTACGGAAAACTTCTGGTTTGCATAGAATTTTCTAATTGTGCAAAGGCATTTAGAGAATTATTTTAACTATATTACAAAGGAAAAGTTAGAACACACCCTGATGCTTCATGGCCAAATATCCGAGGGAAAATAGCCTGCAAATAGAAATATGTTATATAAGATATTCACTATGCTGATTGGACAACCACAAGAGAAGAGAATAGGGAATATAATAGAGAGAGAGAGAGAGAGAGAGAGAGAGAGAGAGAGCCTCAATTATGACTAAACAACTAAACAGAAATCAATTTAAAATATAATGTGAGCATGTGCAATATTTATTTTAGGTTTAATTAATAGGATTTGGGCTGGATACTAGTTTTTGTTTTGTAGAATAGAAGATGAAAAATGCAGGGACACAGTTCCAGCAGAGCAGCATATATTCAACTGCATAATTTGCTATCACTCTAAAACAAGAGTTGGGTTTACTCGAACTACAAATAAAGGTGGAAGAAGAATGCATGTTATCTACTAGCATAAAAGGGTAAAAAAAAAAAAAAAAAAAAAAAAAAGAATTGCAAATGAAAAAATCTAATTGGGCTAACTGTGTTATCACAAAACACATCTCAATACATGATTTATCGAGAGAAATCTTCTCCCAGGCTTTTTACAAAAACAAACAAATATTGGTTTTATAATTGCAAATTGGACTACATGTTAGTATTTTTCTGGTCATTAACCCTAATAAAAAATTCATTTACATATTGGGTATTTGTAATTTCAATGGAATTTGTATTTTTTTGCAACTGATTGCCTATTGATTCTCGATTTTGTAATCACGCATGCACAACAAAATAGGAAAACCATTCGAAAATTACTCTAAATAACATATGCTGCCAAAGTGGGAGATTATTAGCCTTTTAAGTTTCTGAGGACAGCATAATCATTTTTTGTTAGCTCCATACCTCATATAATTTTTACGGGGCCACACTACTTTACTAAGACACATAAATTGGAGTAAGGACAGTAATGGGTACCCCTCCTCATGAAGCAAAAGGATAGCAAATTCTTTAGTTTTATCAGCTAACATGGAGAATGGAGACTACTAGGTGAAGTATGGGGAGGCTCGTCAAGTGCAGTATGTTTCTCCCTATGAATCCATTTCTTTTTTCTGCATGCTAGCAGAATTGGAGGGCTATTTTTGGTCTCTTTTCTTTTTATCGTGTGTGTGGAGTCCTCCAATTAATTTCCACTAGTTTAGTGTTAGCAAATTCAAATTTTGAAACTTCTCATCTAGGGAAAAACCTATATAAACTAATTCTATTAATTTAATCACTTTTCCAATAATGTCCTTACATCACATTGTTTTGAACAAATTTTTACCTATGGCCTATAACCCTGGCTTGAAATTCTATTTCACACCCTTCTTTTTATTTTCGTACTTTTCCCATTATGCTTAGAATACTTTAGTGTGAACTTCTCCCTCACATTCCTGTTATTCAATCCTTTCTACATGTCAAGTCAATAATATGAGCATCTTATGAACTTCTTCACATTAAATTGATGAACCATAGTTGATTTTTTTTTTTGGATAAGTGATGAACCATGGCTGATCACAATACAATTCAGTAAGCTCTCTTTTCTTTCTTTCTTTCTTTCAAAAGACATGACATTATCTTAACTCTTCTATGAAACAAGTTTTCTTGTCCTGTTAAAGAAAAAATATGGTCATCTTATTGAAGAAATAACAAAATAATTTTTCAAAACTTGCAGGGAGTATAAGCTATGGACTGTTTCATCATTTTATTTCTCAATATTTTGACTCAACTAAGCTATTACAAACTACTAAGCCTATCACAAACTACTGCCCTCTTCTATTTCTATAACAGGCCATATGCTCGCTTGAATGGAACAGCAACAGGAAACCATCTAAGTTTCAAGAATTACATCCTATTGAAGGTAGTAATCATTCTAAGTAGAATGCTCACAATTTGACAATGTCGAGTGACATATTACAGGATTCAATCGCTCAATGAGCTTGAGATTTCAAGAAATATCAATCTGAATGCTAACCACCCAGTCATTCTCATATATCAGTATGTACTACATAGTAACAGAATTATTGCATAAAGATTAAATAAATCCACAGAAACCTCTTCAAACAGCATACATCACCGGGATTTCTGTTATCTTGCAAGTCTCAAATGTCATAGTGTTTCAGACTAGTCTAGAAACCAGAAAGCATTTGCTTACCACAAAAGACATGTGATATATGCACATAATGTATGACATATTCCATGACCATTGGTCTATCCACTCGAGAGCAGCAAAAATACAACAAATTAGAATTCACTTTATTAACTCTATAATAGCAATAGCTTCTCAAAATGGTAGATAGGATTTGCCAGAAAAATACCAGTTTGCTTGGGAGGAAGTTTTTGGAGGTAAATGGGTACTTAAATACCATACTTGTTTGGGAGGATGGTTCTCTAAAGGAGGTAAAGTTTTTTAAAGTTTCAAAATCTCCAAAATCCTCATTTTTTCTACCTACCAAATTAGTGGGTCGAGGAAGTTTTGCCATCTTACCTTCCATTTTCTTACCTTACCTTATAAAACCTTACCCCACTCCATCCAAACACACTAGTCACTGGAATTTAGGTGGCGTTCGGCACTACTATTTAATTTAGCTATAAAAATGGTTATTAAATTAAATTTAACATGTTCTAGTGATAAAACTTTACAACCCATTAAGAAGTTTCAAATCACTTTCTCTCTAAAAGGGTGGTTTTCTAAATGCAGCTTCTGCAGCTCCTGCAGCTCTGAAAAGCAATTTTATACGGGAACTTACAAAACAAGCAGTTTCTAATAAAAAGAAAAATGGAGAAGAGTAAAGGGGAAACCTGAGATTCCCAAGCGGTGAGGTCGCTGCGACAGAGAGAGGTGGAGACGACTTTGATCCTAATCTCGTGCGATTGTGGTGGACTCAGTTGTACTTCCTCCAGCACCAACGGCTCCCCAGGTCCCCATGCCACCGCAGCTTTTTGAAAAAGGAAATTTGGGATATAATGTGATGAAATCACGAAGAAACAAAGAATCAGAAATCCAAAAAAAAACTACCTTTGCAGGTGATGACATTATGGATTTGTTCGATAGACGAAGACATTGAAGATGGTCAAAGGGAGGGAAGGAGGGAGACGCAGGTGAGTTGAGTTGGCGTAGGGAAACAACAAACAGTTAATATATTGGTTTGGTGGCTGTTGAGACTTGAGCCACACCACCATTTGACGCTAACCATCGTCTCTACCTACCCACTAAAACTATGTTTTGTTTGCAAGAGAGCTTGCTGGAGATAAGCTTTCAATAAAAACATGAATCTTGATCAACATTTTCAAATTAAAAATTAAAATATATGATAATGTGTGGTATTTATATTTATATAAATATATATTATAATTATTTAGAAAATAAAAAAAAAATTATTATTGATTTTTATTTTTTTAATTAAAATTTAATAGATAGTAATGTAATTAGACATATTTAAAAAAATTAATTATTAATTTCTCACAAAAATTTAAATATTTCTTAATATTTGTTCTAATTTGGCTCTAATATATTTAAAAATATTTTATTAAATAATTTTGATTTTACTTTAAAGTAAATATGAATCTTAATTTTTTTAAATTAAAGACTAGAAAATATCATAATGAATGATAATTATATTTATTAATTAATATTTTTTATTATTTAAATTTAAAATATCAAATTAAATAAGATTTGTATTTAAAAAATTAAATTATATGATAATTATATATTATAATTATTTAGAAAATACAGAAAAAATTATCATCAATAAATTCAATTAAAAAAAAATCACTTAACATTGATAAATTTAAAATCTTATCTCTTATTGAATTTATTTTAAAAAAATTTAGATTACTTATTTATCAAGAAGCGAAAATAAAATATATATCAAATTAATATATATGTTTGTTAAGTATAATTAATAAATTAATATAAGTTTTCCTATCTTTATTTAAATTGAGTTTTTTAGGTGTTTATAATAATAATAATAATAATAATAATAATAATAATAATAATAATAATAATAATAATAATAAAAAGTGTAATAATTAAATAATTTATAATTTATATATATAATTAAAAAATTAATAATTTAATCATAATTGAAAGAAATTAATTATATAATTAATCAATAAAAAACGAGAGAATTTAATAAAATTAGTCGGATATATATATATATATAATAATAATAAAACAATATAACACGATAAATATTGATTAAAATAATAATATTAATTATTTATTACTTATACTATAAAAAATATAAAAAAATAATATTAATATAAATTTATTGCTTACCATAATTATGAAAATAAAATTTTATTTATTTTTTCATAATTCATTATATGTAGCATTTAATACACACATGTATGTATATAACTGAAAATATGTCTTTATTAAATACGTATTAAAATGAGATAAATAAAAATAGAATAATGTTAAAATAAATTAAAATTTATTAAATATATAAAAAAAGAGAGATAGTAAAGTATTTAACTCTATGTAACTAATTTTATGATATAATTTTAAATTATTTTATTAATTTTAAAATATATAATTCTTAAATTTTTATAATTAAATAAAATAATTAAAAATTTAACAATCATTAAATAAGAAATTTATAAAATTATTAAAATATATCTAATATTTTTAATTACTAATTTTTATCTTAATGTACGTTGCATATTAATTTACTTGTTATATAAACAAGTGATTTAAAACTTTTTTATATTTTTTTTATTTTTAATATAATATAATATTATCATTATATGTTATTTTCAATAGTTAATTAAATTTAGTTATTCATTAATATGGTTGTATTTTACTTCTAATTAAAATTAATTAATAAAATTATAAAATAATAAAATTATAAAAAAATAAAATTAATAAGTTATATTACTTTAGTCAATTGAAATATTATAAATAAAATACATGAAATAGAATTTTTAATATACATTACTTTAGTGATTGAAAATTATAAATAAAATATCATAAATGTGACATGGGAATATGAATATTTTGATTTTATAAATTAAAATTTATTATTTACTAAAAGTTATCTTCTAAATAGTTTCTTTTTTTTTAATAAAGTTATTATTGTCCATTTAAAATAGAAATTGAGAGGCAAAAAATATATGTTTTATTATTTAACTTTACCTTATTACAATAAAAATTTTAGAACTAATAATTTTTATATGAAAATATTTTTTGTACAAAAGGTACTTTTGAAAATTCTAATGTTCCCCTTCCCACTTTTTAAAAATTTTTTTCAACTTCTTCCTATTGTAGTCAATGTTTTAATTTTTGAAAATTTTAACTTGATTTTAAATAATTATTTTTTTACTAATAGTAAAAATTAAAATAAATTGACAATTAAAATTATAACCGGAAGAGAACTTAACAATCAAAGCTACATCAAGTTAACTTATTTAAATCAATTTTAACTATAGATTAAAAAAAATATTTTAAAATCATACTAAAATTTTAAAAAAAATTAGCCATAATTATAAGATCATTTTTAAAAAACATTTTTTAATATTAAACCTTTAAATTATATATTATCATTTACTATTAATAAAATTATTTATGAGTTAGAATTTTTATTTATATAAGTATTTTTTGAACTAAGGTTTATAATAAGAATAAGATTTAATATATTAATTATTATTTATTGTAAATTAAAAAATTATAAAATAAATTAATTATTTCGTAAATTTTTTTATTCATATTTTTATATTTGTTAATTTTTTATTAACAAAGAATACAAAATTATAATTAAAAGTTATATTAATTATTGAATAAATTTTTATTATTTATTAATTTAAGTATATGTAATTCTAGGTTATGTAAATTAAAAACTAAAAAATTGAAGTATTTAAAAAAAAGTATATAATTAAGTAATTATATAATTACATTAATGAAAAGTTAAATTATGTAATTTAAAAATATATTGTTATAATTATATATCATATATTAATTTTATTTTTTAATATAACTCTAAAATTATGTAAAGTTAAAAGACAAAAAAAATAAAATATTTATGTTAATTGTTAATTTTAGTAAAAATTTTTAAATATATTAATTTAATCGTAAACCTTTTCAAATATTTTTAATTTTAATAACAAATTTAATTAAAAATAATTAAATAGTCAAATTGATAAAAATAATTCAATTTTTTTTTATTTATTATCAATTTTAGCAACTCTTTCTAGTTTTATTAATAGCTTCAATAATTTTAGTATTTTTATTAATTTTAATAATATTGATGTTGATAAAAAAAATAAATAAATAATATAACTAATATTATTATCTAAATTTTTATTTTTTTTTTCTCTTTTTCTTTTTACTTATACTTTTAATTCATATATTTTCTATTATTTTATTCAAAATTAAAGGCAAAAATAATTAAATATTTAAAAATAAAATATAAACAAATAATAAAATCAAAATATATGTAATTATAATTTTCAAAGCGATTGATAAATTAATTAAAATAAATATTTATTAATTTAAAAATAAATGCTAAAATTGATATAAAAATAAAAAGATTAGCTAATATTAATAATGTACGTAAATATTTGAATTGATTTTATCAATTAAATAGTCTAATTTGATTAATTATTAAAATTGAAACTAAAGTAATAAAAAATTTGGCTAAATTGAAAAATTTTATAAATGTTTTATTTTTTTAATCATTTAGCCATTAAATAATAGTATAAGATCTATATAAATAAATAAAAATTTGAAATGAAGAACCATTTAAATTTGATATTATGAAAAATTTGAAATGAATAACTATTTAAATTTGATATTATGATTTTTTTTTATATTTTAATATAACATTAAATTTATTTTTATTAAATAATTAATTATCCAAATAAAGTCTAAATAATTTTTATGAATAGTATATTTAAAAAAAATTAATATATTTATAAATTATAATATTTTATTGATGTAAAGAATAAAATTAATAAGAAAATAGGACTAATTAATAAAAAAAATTCAAAGTACTTTTTTAATTTTATTTAAAATTTTAGTTGATTTTATTAAAATTGTAAAATTAATGTTAGTTTTATTTTATTTATCTAAATTAATCAAGATTGAAATGCAATTATAATAATTTCATTAAAGTTTTCAATAAAAATTATTTTTAATTTATTATATTAAACAATAATTTGAGAATATAAAATTATTTATTTTTATTCTTAATAAAAAATAAATAAATTTATTTGTATATAAAAGTAAATTTTCAATTTGATTAAAGCTATATTTTTATCAATATAAATAATTTAAAAAGTTTATAAATATATGACTAATAATGTAGTTCATCTGCTTGAATTTGATTAAAAATTTAATTTCTTGATTTTTAATATACAGTTAATATTAAATATTTATTTAATTAAATATATATATATATATATATATATATTTATTTATTTATTAATTATATTAAAATAAATTAAATAATTTTTAATGAATTAATAATACTTATAGGATTATAATTATAGAATTACTTTATTAAGAATTATAATATATTTATTTAGTATAATTAGAATTATTATTAAAATAATATTAAAATTTTAATTTATATTAATTATTATAATATTAAAAAAAATTATGAGGTATTTAGTGACAAATATTTTATCATTAAAAGTTATCATTGATAATATAGAATATTGTAAAATTGGCATCGATTTAGTGATTAATTTTTTGTTGCTAAGAGGTCAGCGATAATAATATTTGGAAGTACTAATTGCTAAAATTATTAGCGATACATATTATTATTGCTAAATTGTATTAGCGATAAATTTATATAAATTAGCTACGTATTATTGCCTTTAATACGCATTATTGGGGACAAAATATTTAATTGTCACTATAAATATATTTTTTTATTCTTTTATAAATAATACATAGATTAATAATATTTTATTTTTTATCTATTAATTTTTTATATTATTTAATTACTTCTTATAAAATTTTATATTATATTGAAGTTAAATAAGAAAAAGATTAAGAATTTTAAATTTATACAAACTTTAAAATTAATTTAAATAATAAATATAATTATAATTAATTTTAAAAATGATGGGCAATTTGGGCAAAGGTAATGTTCTCCCTCCGTTTATTCATTTATATATAATATAAATTATGAAAATTATGGTAACAATGATAATAATAAAAATATTTAAAAGGAAACTAAAAAGAGAATTAAATAAAAATTAGAATTAAATAGTTAATATAAAAGATAATAATTGTTATATTTATAAGCTCTCTCCTTATAATGTCATGTAATAGCACCAAGGGAAAAATCTTAATATTTTACACGCACGTGCGCGCACTCTCCTTATAATGTCATGTGACAGCACAAAGAGAAAAATCTTAATATTTTACACACACATAGAGAGAGACACACATACAGACACGCACGCACACACACACACTCTCTCTATCCTTATAATGTCATATGACAGTACCAAGGGAAAAACTTTAATATTTCACACACACACACACACACGCTCACACACACGCACACCCACACACACACACACTAGGGAATTGCTTGTGCTAATACACGTGGCTATAATTTGTATATTTTCTTTTAATTTTACACACACACACATACCACACGCATACGCATACACATGCGCACACACACACACACATACACACACGCGCGCACACACAAACACACTAGGAAATTGCTTGTGCTAATACACATGGCTATAATTTGTATATTTTCTTTTAATTTTAGTATATAAAAATTATGTAATATTTTAAATTTTCTATTAATTATTTGAAATTTTATTTTTATCTTTCAAATTTTTTAATAAAAATTTCATAATAGAAATAATTAATATATATGTGTGTGTATAATTAATATATATTAATATATTATAAGTGACTTTATAATAATGGCTACTTATTATAGTATTAATAAGGTAACTATTTAATAATTTATAACTTTTATATAATAGAGAATGCCACGTGTTAATGCTAAGAAGCAGAATATCACATATTAGCCTTGTAGAAATACTATAAAAGAAAATGTCATGTGTCAGATTCTTATTAATTATTTTTATCTCTCAAACTTTTTAATAAAGATTTCATAATAGAAAAAGTTAATATATATATATATATATATATATATTGTAAGTTATCTTATAATAATGATTACTTATTATAATGTTAATAGGGTAACTATTAAATAATTTATAACTTACAAATAATAAGAGAATGTCATGTATCAAATGATGCCACGTATTAACCACATGGTAATATCATAAAAGAGAATGACACGCATCAGACTCTGCTATGTGGCAATACCATAGAACAGAATACCACGCAAGAGACTCTTCCTGCTTGACATACATATATATATACATATATATATATATATATATATATATATATATATATATATATATATATATATATGAGACTGAATTTTATTCAATGCCTCCATTGGAATTTTTTTTTCCTCTACTCTATATAAAACTAGGAAATTGTCCGCGTTAATACACGTAGCCACTAATAATTTTAATTTATATTTTTTTCTTTTAATTTTAATATATGATAATAAAATAATGACCGAAACTTTTTTATTAATTATTTCATATTTTATTTTTATTACTTTTTTTATAGGCTAAACTTTTTATCTCTCAAGCTTTTTAATAAAAATTTTATAATAAAAATAATAAAAATATAGTGATATAACAAAAATATTAATTAAAGATATGGAATCATTTGAAATTGGTTCAATTCTATGATTATTTTCATCATTTTAAATATCAAAATTTTGTATATCCTTTTAATATATTAAAGAAATAGAATATATTCAAATATTATCTTTATTTACTAATATTAATATTATTCTTAAAAGTAATTTTTTTTAGAGAAAATTTGGCATTTCATTAATAAGAATAATAAAATGAGTACAACATAATGTTCTCATAAGAAAAAAAAATACAAACATAGATAATTAAAATATTCTATTCAGAGATGATCTCAATAAAGTAGAATAGCATTCCGGGTAGTAACTAGTACTTTTTGATTTTGGACAATAAAAAAAAAAAACTTTTACAATATTGTTCTTTCAAAAATTTGTTACTTCTATGTTCTAAATAAGATAGTAAACCATCAAATGTCAATGGAAGAACAGACTATACTATCAGGCTCTATTGGTAGAAGAACATTACCCATACTTGACTCTCCAAACAAAAGAAATTAATGATCTATTTTATATTTTGAATTGCCAAATAATTCATTTAAATATTGAAAAAAATATACAAAATTCCACTAAGGGAAGAAAAATAAAACCCCAATAAAAGGAGAAACAAACTCTAATATTGAAGAAAGAATCTCATATCTGTTCTTAAAGGACATAAATCTGAGAAGAAAAACTCAGATCTATTCCAAACGTATACAGATCTGAGAGATTATTAGAAAAAAAATTAAAAAAATAAAAGAAAAGAAATGGATCTAAGGGTAGCCACTGGTAAAAAATGTCACATGTGGCTGCTTAAAAAAAGAGATATGAAAGATTAAGGAAAAAAGAGAGGGAAGAGAGATGCTTTAATTAAGTTATTTCTTGAAAGTAATATTAATTATATAAAAAAGTATAAATAAAATGCAAAAGCAAAAAAATTATATATATGTATTATATAAAATTATTGGTATATGTAATAAATATATGTTAATTTATTATAATTTACCTTATAATAATGCCTATTATGATTTTAAGAAGGTAATTATTAAATAATTTGTAACTTATATATATAAAATTGGAGGATTAATAACTTAATTATAATTTAAAGCAATTAAATAACTCATTAATAAAAAGTAGAGAAAATTTAATGAAATTAAATAAATTATATTTTATAAATAATTTGTCATTTGCAATAATTATATATATATATATATATATATATATATAATTTCTTAATAACAAATTTAATCAAAAACCCTTGAGTTTTGACAATTAATAATTATTAAAAAAATAATCATTTACATTATAAAAATTAAGATAGTAATTATGTTACTATACTTTAAATAAAAATAAAATAGAATTAAATTTAGTATAAAAAAGATAATTATAATTACTAAACAAAGTAATATTTTGTGGGCAATGTCATATGGCAATATCATAAAAAATGCCATATAACAATACTATGAAAAAAATGTCACATATCAGCCAATTGGGAATATATGTTTGCTTTATATATATATATATATATATTCATATTACAATAAACAATCGCTTAATTATAATGTATGAGCTAAAGTGAAAAAAAATAATATTTAATGTGAATACATTACTTGTATATTTTAATTGGTTGGTAATTAATAATATTTGTATCTAATATATAATTAAAGAGAATATATAAAATAAATATATAACTATTTTTTGTCAAATTTTCTTGGGCTATACCAAGGGTAAGTATCACTTAAAACCATTCAACTTTATGAGTTATTTCATAAAAATCACTTAATTTTAATTTTTTTCTTAAAAATCATCCAACTTTAATTTACCATTAAAGTCATTATGACCGACTATTGCACATTTCTATGTTAACATGTATTATTTTTTCCCTCATAGTTGTTCAAATTTAGATTTTTTTTAGCCTCGTTACTCAACTTCAAATTTTTTTTTCTTAAAACTCAAAAATCCCTTAATTTTAATTTGGGTAAACCGAAAGTCCTTTTATATATATATATATATATATTATGTAACTACCTAGGCTAAGGGCCATTACCAGCACAAAGGATCGGGTCAGTTTAAGGCTACCGAAACCTATAGCAAGCCTAAAACTTGTAAACATACCTTTAACACCTATACTATCAATACTCAAATATGCAACAACCCATTACACTTTAGTCTTTTCATCCATACATAAACATCTTTAATATAAAACTGGTTCATACTTTGAACTTTAACATACATAAGCTTTAAAGTGTAATGGTTTAACATATATACTCCTAAAAGAGTTAGCACAAACATAAACATCATCAAACATACTTAAAATATTATATAACTCCAACTTTCTATAATTACCAAGATAATACTATCAGTTCACATTTTACATGTCCATCTACCCATATATCATACATAACGAAGAGTGCTAAAGCTACTCCTGAGGCTCTCTCTCCAAAGAACTTTTCTAATCCTGTGAACCTACACCTAGGGTTAGGGAAAAGGGATGAGCTTACGCAAACTCAGTGAGTAAACTAACCAACATTTATTATATCATTCATTTCATACATAAGCATTGCATCATCCAAATGGGTTTTCATGTTATAAACATTTCATGTCAGATGGACTTGTTATCAGTGACTCCCTAAATCCAATGTGCCCAGCTCATAAGAGGCTCCTCAGGACTTTCGCTTAACATATATATCCAATGTGCCTAGGTCATGCAGAGGCTCCTTAGGACTTTTCGCTTAAAATATGACTTGTGCTATGCACCAAGTGCATCATAAATATCTCCTTTTGGATTTTATGGATCCATAACATACATAACATAACATAGTCATAAACATGGTGACAGTCAATGGATCATCCATCATTCATCAATGCACCAATAACAAT
Organism: Hevea brasiliensis; assembly: GCF_030052815.1. Classification (NCBI taxonomy): domain Eukaryota; kingdom Viridiplantae; phylum Streptophyta; class Magnoliopsida; order Malpighiales; family Euphorbiaceae; genus Hevea; species Hevea brasiliensis. The sequence continues at coordinate 8,191,163 of NC_079508.1, read as the reverse complement.
TATGCAATATATTTGTGTTCTAGATACATATATCTTAAATAAATGTGACATGATGCATGAGGATGATCATAAATTAAATTTAAAAGTTCACATTTATTAATGTTAGAATTACTCACCTCTTGTAGCCTATCAACCACCTAACTCGAATAGTAACTATCATTGGATCCTTAACCTTTCGAGTCCTTCAAGCCCAATCTTATAAAATCGGACCCTAGAAAGTTATACAAGGTTCTAAAACTCTATACACATATTAAACATCTCATTCTAGGCCCTTGGGAACCATAAAATTAGGTTTTAGAACTTTCGAATCGAAGGAGAAATAAAATGAGTACTAGACTCATATTTATTCCTCCTTCGAGGATGGCTCCTGCAGAGTTGAAGTAGTTAAAAGAATAACTATAGGAATTAGTGGATAAGGGATTCATCCAATCGAGTATTTCTTCTTGGGCTACTCCATTATTGTTTATAAAGAAGTAGGATGGATCCTTAAGGTTGTGCATTGACTATAGGCAGTTGAACAAGGTAACTACAAAGAACAAGTACCCTCTGCCCCATATTAATGACTTATTTGATCAATTGGCCAAAGTTAGTTATTTTTCAAAGATAGATTTAAGGTTCGAATATCACTAGTTGAGGATTAAGGAGATAGATATTCTAAAGACTGCCTTTTAGACTAGATACAGGCATTATAAGTTTCTTGTAATGCCATTTGGATTGACAAAAACCCTAGCTACATTCATGGATCTCATGAATAGGGTATTCAGACAATACTTGGATCACTTTGTAATCGTCTTTATTAATGATATCTTAGTGTATTCCGGAAGTATAGAAAAGCATGCATAGCACCTAAGAATAATTCTCTAGATGTTAAGGAAGCATCAGTTATATGCCAAGTTCTCTAAGCGCGAGTTTTGGTTAAAGAGTATATCCTTCTTGGGACATATAGTGTTAGAGAATGGAATAGAATTGGATCCTAAGAACGTAAAAGTAGTAGCAGATTGGTCAAGGCCAACTACAGTGACGGAGATTAAGAGTTTCCTAGGTTTGGTTAGCTATTATAGGAGATTTATACCTAATTTTTCTAAGATAGCTGCTCCAATGACTAGGTTAACTCAGAAGAATAAGAAGTTTGAATGGAGTGATGAATGTGAGGAGAACTTTTAGAAGCTTAAGGAGTTTTTGATTTCAGCACTAGTACTGGCTCTACCTATAGGCAATGAAGATTTCACTATTTACTGTGATGCCTCTAGAGTGTGTTTGGCATATATTCTCATGCAGAAGGGAAGAGTAATAGTTTATGCTTTAAGATAGTTGAAAAAGCATGAAGCTAATTATCCCACTCATGACTCAGAGATGGCAGTCATAGTCTTTGCCCTAATGATTTAGAGACATTATTTTTATGGAAAAAAAATGTGAGATCTTCACAAACCATAAGAGTCTCTAGTACATCTTCAAGCAGAAAGAGCTAAATCTCAGACAGAGTAGATGGGTAGAACTACTCAATGATTATGACTGTACAATCTAGTACCATTCAGGAAACACAAATGTTATTACAGATGCCCTCAACTAAAAATTATTTGGCAATTTGGTTTATACCCATAGAAAGATGGCCCATCTTAAAGGAGTTATGCTAGCTAATTGGAAAAGGGTTACAGTTGGAGTTATTAGCTAAGGGTACTTGGATAGCTTAGATGAAGGTGACACTAGTGTACCTAAGGCAAATAGCAGAAAAACAGCATGAAGATCTTGAGTTGGTAGAAATAGCAAAAGCAATATAAAAAGGTAAGGTCAGTGAATTCTATTTTGATGAAAAATGAGTGTTAAGGTATGGCAACAGATTGTGTGTAACAAATGACATCCAACTCAAAGAGACATTATGAGGGAAGCTCATAATGCTAAGTATAGTGTACACCCTGAAGCCACCAAAATGTATCAAGACTTGAAGAAGGTGTATTAATTGCCTTCCATGAAAAAGGAGATTGCACAGTTTGTGACTGCTTGTGAGGTCTGTTAGAGAGTGAAGCTGGAGCACCAGAAGCTAGCAGGAATGCTCAATCCACTACCCATTCTAAAATGGAAATGGGAAAATGTTGCCATGGACTTTGTTGTGGGGCAACCTCTAATAGACATGACTCGATATGGGTTATAATGGACAGGTTGAATAAAACTGCTCACTTCATTCCTATGAAAGCTAACTATTTTATGGATAAGTTGGCTCAGGTCTACGTGAAAGAGATAACAAGGTTGCATGGAGCTCTAGTGATAATAGTCTCTGATAGAGGACCGTAGTAAATATCAAGGTTTTGGCACTGTTTTGAAAATGAGTTAGGCACCAGGTTAGAGTTCAACACTACTTTTTACTCTTAGATAGATGGACAGTCAGAAAGGACCATACAGACTTTGGAGGATATGCTAAGAATGTGTTTACTTGATAATAAAGGATCATGAAAAAAGTACCTTCCCCTAGTTGAATTTGCATACAATAACAGTTATCACTCTAGTATTGAAATGGCACCGTATGAAGCTCTGTATGAGAGGAAATGTAAGTCTCCTATGTGTTGAGAAGAAGTAGGTGAAAGAGCCTTAACAGGAATGAAGTTGGTGGAAGTCACCAATCAAGCCATGCCCTTAATTAGGGTAAGGTTGAAGACAACAGCCAGTAGATAGAAGAGTTATGTAGATCTCTATAAAAGAGAAGTGATTTTTTTAGGAAGGGGACACGGTGCTTCTGAAGGTATCTCCAATGAAGGGTGTTATCTAGTTTGGAAAAAGAGGCAAACTAGTTCTAAGGTACATTGGACCATATGAAGTATTGCAAAGGGTTGGAAACGTATCTTATAAGTTAGCTTTGCCACCAGAAATCCATCCGCTATTCCATGTTTCTATATTGACGAAGTTCATGTTAGATCCGAACAAGGTTATAAGTGAACCAAACATGGAAATTTTGAAAGATCTTTCTTATGTTGAACAGCTTAACTGAATCGTAGACACTCACATAAGGAAGCTGAGAAATAAGGAGATACCTATGGTCAAAGTGTTATGGAACCGCCACAACATGAAATAGTGCACGTGGAAAACCTTTGATTCCATGATACAACAATATCCCCACCTTTTCTAGGTATGTTTTGTATATTATGTATGTTATGTTTGTTATGTTATGTTTTTTATGTATTTATTTTAACATTCGACGACGAATGTTCTTGAGAGGGAAGAATGTAATACTCGCCATTTTCTAATATCAGAATATCTATCTTTGATATAATATTCTGGTGAAATTAAAACTTCACTAATAAGGGAGTGGCAGTAAGATGTGAAAGCATGTTTATGTATGTGTAATGTGTTCAAAGTATAATTAAGAATGAAAAAATGTTTCAAAGGTTTTATTTCCTAAAAGTTTTTAAAAAAGTGGTTCTGGCAGAAGGAGTTTCGACAGCTGAAGTATGGACTTTCAATAGCCAAAGCCCCTTTGTCTGCTCAAATACTACTTTGGATAGAATAGACTTTGGCAATCGAAAGTCCCTCGACAAAGAGGATATAAAAGGGTCTAAAGCTTATTTTGCTACCAAAAACACTTGGGATTTTCTTCTCTCCTCTCTCTCTCAACTTTGGGGCATACAAGGAGCTTTTTGAAAAGATTTTCTTGGGTTTTTTCAAGATATGGAGGTGGATTCTTTCATTTAGAAGTTGGAAGAGTAGATTCAAGCCTTGAGGTTCTAGTTCTCTCACCTCCAAGCTCCAAGAAAAAAGGTAATTTTCTTTTCTTCTTGATCTAATGGGTAGATCTAAGAAAGTTAATGTGTGATGAGGTTTCTATAACTTCAATTTTATGAAAAGTTATTTTTCAACTGAGTTTTAGGAAGTTTATGTATGGGAGGTTAGAGTTTTGTGATCTTATATTAAAGTTACATGTTTTGGAGTTATAATAGTTATGTTTAAGTGTTATGGGCCTTTAATGGATAGTTTCTCTTGATGGATTAGAAGAAATCCATGAATATGTTATGTTGGGTTTGGGGAAACCTAGGATTTAAGTTTTTGATTAATATATGTGAGTATTAAGTATGATTTTAAGTTATTTTAGGCTCTAGACATGTGTATTTATAATTAGATTGTGTTTTGGAACTTTGGGATGAGTTTTGAGGTTTCTGGGAAAAGGATTCTACAGGTTTTTGACTTGGAAATTCTGAAAATTCCCAGGTTCGACTGTCAAAAGCCAAAGGTTCAGCAGCTGAAGCATGAAGTTTCTTAGAAAATCTAGAAAAATTTTTTGATTCAGTAACTGAAGTTTAAGACTTGGGCAGTCGAAGTCAGGTCTAGACAAAAAAGGGCTTCCAAAGCCTGAGACTTCGGCAGAAATTTAGGACTTCAGCAGTCGAAGTATGTTTTACCTAATCTTTTCTCTCTGCTTTTCTAAGGTTCCAAAACATGGTTTCATGGTTCCTAAGGGTTTAGAATAAGATGTTTATGATATAGAACATTGTATAACACTTTAGGATCCAATTTTATAAGATTAGGCTTAAGGGACTCGGAAGGTTAAGGATCCAATGATAGCTACCGTTCGAGTAAGGTGATTAATAAGCTTCAAGAGGTGAGTAACTCTAACCTTAATAATATAGAAACTATTTATAGGTAATTACTGATTGTCCTTATACATAATGTCATATTTATTTAGGATGTATGCATCTAAAACACGAAGATATTGTATAATTGCATAATTTGTTGTTGGTGCATTAATAGATGTTGGATGACCCACTAACTCCCCCCCATGTTTATGACTATGTAACGTTACATATGTTATGGATTCATAAGTAAATCCTATGGGGAGATTTTTATGATACCCTTCAGGGGAGATCTATAAGTTGCCCTAGAGTGTATGACATAGATCATATTTTAAAGGAAAGTTTGGGGAGTTACTGGTGACAAGTCCATCCTTTGTGAAATGTTTGTGATGTGAAAACCCACGTGAATGATGCATTACATATGTGTAAATGAATGATATAATTAATGTTATTCGGTTTACTCATTGAGCTTGTGTAAGTTTACCCCATTCCCCTAATCCCCAAATGTAGGGTTGTAGGACTAGAAGAGTTCTTGAAGAGAAAGCATCAGGGGTAGCTTTAACCTTGCCTTTTATGTATGATGTATGGTGATGTAAGATCAAAGGCAGATCCAATGGACCATGCACAAGAGGAGGTTCGGCCAGCCCATTATGAAGCTTTGAATGATTTCCCAATAACAAATAATGGGCCAATCACAAGAGTCAAGCTGAAACAATTGAAGGCCCAAGTTCAGATGTATGCACAAAATCATGTTGCATGCCAACTTGGGCCGAATTCAACTAAGGACTTAAAGGACCAACAAACATGGATGGATGAAGGCATAAACCAGCCCAATTTAATTAACTTAATTGAGTCTTTTGGGCCTAATACATAGGCAGGTTTGTTGGTGGGCCAATGGACCATGACTTGTAATTTATTGGTGGGCCAATAGACAAAGACTTGTAACCCAGTTAGGATTGTTTTCTTTAATTATTATTTTTTTTTGCTGATGCCGAATTCCCTTAGGAATTAATATCAATTAAGACTCTTTAAGTTAGGATTAGTTTTACAAGTCTCCTTAATCTTTTAGGACTTTGTTATGGTTGGTTTGACTTAGCCAACTTAGATAGGAGTTACGTTATCATTAGGACTCATTATAAAGGGGGAAATATGAATTCTAAACCCCTATAAATATGCTCAGCCGAACTCTATAAATATCATATTTAAGAATTGAGTTTTTCCTTTGATAAATTTCAGATTAAAGTGAGTTAATAGCTTTCTTTAATTTTATGCTAAGGTAGTTAATTGTTTACTTAGGATTTTAATCTTAAGTTAACAATTCAGCTTCCTATTTAATTTGTTCTTAATTGCTACTAAATTGGGGTTAAGGTTTAGAATACCTTAGAATCAATTAGGTTAAGCCAATTAAGGTGAGTTAACAAACCAATCAATTGCTTGAGGCATCTGAAGCAGGGGCAAGGATACTAAAAGCTGATTCAGCTATCTTGAGTAAAGATCTTGAGTTACATCATCTTGGTATCAGAGCTTTGGCTCAAGAATCAAGTAATTACATATCCATTCTAATTTTATTTCTATTCCTTTTTTGAATTTTGCTGTTCTTCTTGTGTTCTTGTGTTTTCTTGTTCTTGTGTGCGTGGAAATTGATCTCCATCAAATCCTTCAAATTTTTTGGTGTTACTTTACATTAAGTTTCTATTCTTGTTCTTTTTATTTAGTTTATATACATATATCAGATTATAAAAAAAATGAAAATTTAAGATTATTTGCTTCCATTAATTGTGCACATACATCATATTATAATTAGTGCATGATTTGTGATTGGGCATTGAATCAATTTGTAAATTATCATCCAATTCTTATTCTGATTGCATCAACACAAACCTGAACAAATTCACACACAACAAATTCATATTAACTTGAATTGTTTGTCTTGAATTTAATATGATTAATTCGCATTAATTGGTATTGGTCAGTGTTTTTCTTTTACAGTTTTCTTTTCCTGTTCTTAGCCTGATTTGAATCCTATACATCGAATTAAGTGACCAATTAATACTGTTGCTTAATAATCTTGCATGTTTAATCCCTTCATCTAAGTGTGCACATATCATTGTATTCAACAATTTTTCAGATTCACAAATTTTAAAGTTCTTTGCAATCCAATTTTTGTTTGTTGATTTAAGGTTAATTCTTGTGTGAGTGATTGACTACCAAACGTATAAAACATAAAAGAAAGCTTGAGAGGTAAAAGGCTGAGTGGTGAGTTCAATTGAGGATAAAAGCCAATTGAATGAAACACGAGTGTATTACTTATGAGGTTTTCTTTGTTTTATTTGTCCCAGATCAAAAATCATGGATACACAAGAGAGTGAAACGGCTACTTCAGATCTGAAATTGTTCATGAAAGCCATGCAAATGCAAATGGAGTGAATAAATTTGAAGTTTTATGCTGTCAATGATAAGTTAGAGACACAACAAGCACAAATTTCAAATTTGCAAAGTGGGGCGCACAGAGGCCAGTCTAGTACTAATTGACGAGCCACTCAAACTCTATTAGACAGCTCAAGTGATGAGGAGGAGGATGTAGATGATAATGCTACTGTTGCTCTAAATGATGGGCACAAGACCAAGTTTGGTAAAGACAAAAATCTTGGCAGTATTAAGATGAAGATTCCCACATTCTATGGGAAAGACAATCCTGATGCATATATGGAGTGGGAGAGGAAGATGGAACTTATCTTTGAGTGCCATAATTATTCTGAAGAAAAGAAGGTGAAACTAGCTACCGTGGAGTTTTGTGACTATGCCTTGGTTTGGTGGGATCAGTTAATCACCACTGGAAGAAGAGCTGGACAAAGACCCATTAGAGCATGGGAAAAGATGAAGAAAGTGATGAGAAAGCATTTTGTACCCTCACATTATTTTCATGATTTACATATTAAATTACAGGGTCTAATGTAAGGGAGCAAAATAGTGGAGGAATATTTCAAGGAGATGGAAATCGCGATAATTTGAGCCATTGTAAAGGAAGATAAAGAGGCTACAATGGCGCAGTTTTTAACTGAAATGAATAGAGATATAGCCAACATTATGGAGCTACATCATTATGTGGAATTGGAAGACATGCTTCACGTGGCAATCAAGGTGAAAAAACAACTTAAAAGGAAGGGGAAAACCACTACATCATATTTGGTTAATCAATCATGGAGATTGAATCAACCTTTCAACAAATCGAAGGTTGAAGCAACAAATAACAAGGCTGCCCCAACTCAAAAGGATGATAAAACTAAAGCCCAAAGGAGTAACAATGATAAAAACAAAGATGTTTCTACCCAAAATAGAAATATCAAATGTTTTAGGTGTTTGGGATTTGGGCATCTTGCTTTTCAATGTCCAAACAAAAAGACTATGGTTGTGATTGATGGGGAAGTGCTAACTAAGAGTGAAGTGGTAAGTAGTGATGAGATGCCCCCTTCCAAAGATTATAGTGATATAGAAACACCTACTAATATTGAGTTGCTTGTATCCCACAGGGTTTTGAATTCCCAGGTCAAAGATGATGATGATGGCGTGCAAGCTCAAAGAGAAAATATCTTTCACACCCGTGTAATTGTTGGTGGAAAGGGTTGCAGTTTGATAATTGATGGAGGTAGCTGTGTGAACGTGGCAAGTAACTTGCTTGTTGATAAACTGAAATTGCCAACCATGAAGCATCCACATCCATATAGGTTGCAATGGTTGAACAATGGAAGTGAATTGAAGGTGACAAGGTAGGTTAGATTGATGTTTAGCATTGGGCAATATAGTGATGAAGTAATATGTGATGTTTTTCCCATGCATGTAAGTCATACACTACTTGGTAGGCCGTGGCAATTTAATAAAAAGGCACATCATGATGGATACCTGAATAGGTATACTTTTGAGAAAGATGGGAGAAAGCACATACTAATTCCCTTGACACCAAAGCAAGTGATGGAGGACCAGCTACGAATTAAACAATCCTATGATGAGCTAGAAAAGAGTGAGGCCGAAAGAAAAAAAATCAAGAGTGAAAATTCGAGTGGCAAGAAAAAGAGTGAAAAGGAAGGGAAAGATGAAGATAAAAAGAGAGAGAATGGAGAGAGTGGATTCGACTCTATTGAAATTAGAGAGAAGAAGGGGAGCTTTTACGCAAAAGAAAAAGATTTGATAAGAGCTTATAATTGTAGAAAGGCATTGATTGTAATTAGGTTCAAAGAAAATCTTTTTACTACTAATGACTTACCCAAGCATTTGCCTGCAAGTGTTATTTCTTTGATGCAGGATTATAAGGATATATTTCCTGATGATTTGCCACCAGGCTTACCACCAATTAGAGGTATTGAGCACCAAATTGATCTTGTTCCTAGAGTTGCAATTCCTAATAGACCAGCTTATAGAAGCAATCCAGATGAAACAAAAGAATTACAAAGGCAAGTAGATGAGTTATTGGCAAAGGGGCACATAAGGGAGAGCTTGAGCCCATGCGTTGTACCAGTTCTTTTGGTGCTAAAAAAGGATGGTTCTTGGAGGATGTGTGTTGATTGTAGAGCTGTCAACAAGATTACGGTAAAGTATCGACTCCCCATTCCTAGAGTTGATGACATGCATGATGAATTAAATGGTGCTTGCATATTCACTAAAATTGATCTTAAAAGTGGATACCATCATATTCGAATTAAGATTCGGATTATATGAATGGATGGTAATGTCTTTTGGCCTAACTAATGCACCTAGCACATTCATGAGGCTAATGAACCATGTCCTGCGCAATTTTATCAGAAAATTTATTATGGAGTACTTTGATGATATATTGATTTATAGCAAAACAATGTATGAGCATATTGAGCATTTAAAAGCTATATTTGATGCATTGAGAGAGGCAAAATTGTTTGCTAACATTGATAAGTGAACTTTTTGCATGGATTAAGTTTTAGAAGAATAAGGGCTAATGAAGAAAAGATAAAAGCAATTAAAGAATGGCATATTCCTAAGAATGTAAGGGAGATAAGAAGCTTTCATGGTCTAGCAAGCTTTTACAAAAAGTTTGTTTGAGATTTTAGTACTATTGCTACACCTTTAACTGAAATAATGAAGAAAGATGTAGGTTTTAAATAGGGTAAATAACAAGAAAATTCATTTAATACACATAAAGAAAAACTTTTTTCTGCACCTTTGTTACTGTTGCCTGATTTTAATAAAACTTTTGAGATTGAATGTGATGCTTCTGGGAAAGTTATTGGCGCTATTTTAATGCAGGATAAAAGACTAGTTGCATATTTTAGTGAGAAATTACATGGGGCACAATTAAATTACTCGACCTATAACAAAGAATTATATGCCTTGGTGCGTGCGTTAGAAATATGGCAACACTACTTGCTGCTCAAAGAGTTTGTCATCCATACTGATCATGATTCATTGAGACATCTCAAGGGTCAAAGTAGGCTAAATAAAAGACATGCTAAATGGGTCGAATTTATTAAATCATTCCCCTATGTGATTCAATACAAGAAAGGTAAGGAAAACGTGGTTGCTGATGCACTATCTCGAAGGTATGCTCTAATCTCTACACTTAGTTCCAAGTTGTTGGGTTTTGAATATATCAAAGAATTGTATGTTAATGACCATGATTTTTCCAATGTTTTCCATGTATGTGAGCATTCGGCCTTTAAGGATTTTTATAAACATGATGGGTTTCTTTTTAAGAAAGATAAACTGTGTATACCCATTAGTTCTATTAGAGAATTATTAGTTCGGGAGGCTCATAATGGGGGACTAATGGGACACTTTAGCATAGATAAGACCTTAAGCATATTGCATGAACACTTTTTCTGGCCTAATATGAGAAACGATGTTGAAAGAGTTTGTGCACGTTGCATTCCTTATAGGCAAGCTAAATCAAAAGTACAACCCCATGGGTTATACATGCCACTTTCTATTCCAACACATCCATGGGTTGATTTGAGTATGGACTTTGTATTAGGGTTGCCTAGAACAAGAAAGGGTCATGATGCTATATTCGTAGTAGTGGATAGGTTTTCTAAAATGGCACACTTTATTGCATGCCATAGGACTGATGATGCTAATAATATTACCAATTTGTTCTTTGACCATGTGATTAAATTGCATGGCATACCTAAAACTATAGTTAGTGATAGGGATGTTAAATTTTTAAGCCACTTTTGGCGTGTTTTATGGGCTAAATTGGGTACTAAGCTACTTTTCTCTACAACTATCACCCTCAAATGGATGGGCAAACTGAAGTGGTAAATCGAACTTTAGGAACTTTATTAAGGACAATGGTGAGAAGTAACATTCGGTCATGGGAGAAGTGTTTGCCATTTGTTGAATTTGCATATAACTGTAGTGTGCATTCTTCTCATGGGTTTTCACCATTTGAAGTTGTCTATGGTTTTAATCCACTAACGCCTTTGGATTTGTTGCCTCTACCTTTACATGAGATAACTAATTTAGATGGGCAGAAAAATGCTGATCTGGTGAAGGAAATTCATGAGAAAGCACAAGTACAAATTGAAAGAATGAATGAAAGGATTGCGCAATATAGAAACCAAGGGAGGCACCAAATTCAATTTGAACCTGGTGATTGGGTTTGGTTACATTTGCGTAAAGAAAGGTTTCCATCCAAACGAAAGTCAAAACTGGATGCTATAGGAGATGGTCCATTCAAAGTGTTGGAAAAGATTAATGACAATGCTTACAAAATCGATTTGCCAGGTGATTATAATGTTAGTGCAACATTTAATGTTTCTGATTTATCCCCTTTTGATGATGCAGGTTTACATTTGAGGGCAAATGCTTTTGAGGAGAGGGAGAATGATGCAAGATCAAAGGCAGATCCAATGAACCATGCACAAGAGGAGATTCGGCCAGCCCATTATGAAGCTTTGAATGATTTCCTAATAATAAACAATTGGCCAATCACAAGAGCCAAGCTGAAACAATTGAAAGCCCAAGTTTAGATGTATGCAAAAAAACCATATTACATGCCAACTTAGGCCGAATTCAACTAAGGGCTTAAAGGACCAGCAAACATGGATGGATGAAGGCATAAACCAGCCCAAGTTAATTAATTTAATTGAGCCTTTTGGGCCTAATACATAGGCAGGTTTGTTGGTGGGCCAATGGATCATGACTTGTAATTTGTTAATGGGCAAATTGACAAAGACTTATAACCCAGTTAGGATTATTTTCTTTAATTATTTTTTTTTTGCTGATGCCGAATTCCCGTAGGAATTAATGTCAATTAGGACTCTTTAAGTTAGGATTAGTTTTACAAGTCTCCCTAATCTTTTAGGACTTTGTTATGGTTGGTTTGACTTAACCAACTTAGATAGGAATTACGTTATCATTAAGACCCTTTGTAAAGGGGGAAATGTGAATTCTAAACCCCTATAAATATGCTCAGCTGAACTCTATAAACATCAGATTTGAGAATTCAGTTTTTCCTTTGATAAATTTCATATTAAAGTGAGTTAATAGCTTTCATTAATTTTATGCTAAGGTAGTTAATTGTTTACTTAGGGTTTTAATCTTAAGTTAACAATTCAGCTTCCTATTTAATTTGTTCTTAATTGCTACTAAATTGGGGTTAAGGTTTAGAATACCTTAGAATCAATTAGGTTAAGCCAATTAAGGTGAGTTAACAAACCAATTAATTGCTTGAGGGATCTAAAGCAGGGGTAAGGATACTAAAGGCTGATTCGGCTATTTTGAGTAAAGATCTTGAGTTGCATCATATGGGTAGATGGACATATAAAATGTGAATGGATAGTACCGTATTGGTAATTAAAGGAATTTGAAGTTATGTAGTATTTTTAAGTATGATGATGTAAATGTTATATTTCCCTTTATGGGAATATGCATGTTGAACCATTACACTTTAGAACTTATGTATGTTAAGGTTCAAATTATAAACTATTTTTATGTTAAAGATGTTTATGTATGGATGAAAAGACTAAGGTATAATGGTTTGAGGTATGCTTAAATGGTGGGATACAATAATATGTATATGTTTTACAGACTTTACGCTTGTTACGAGTTTTGGCAGTCTTATGCTGACCTGATCCTTAGCGCCAGTAATGGCTCTTGGTTTGGGTCGTTACATGCCCCAATAGCAATTGCAATAATTAAAAGGTAAATTCCCCTTACACTTTCTTAGGATAATAATTTTATATGTAATATATAGTAATAATAAGATTTACTTGAAAAATAATAAAATAAATTTTTTTCTATCTTTAATCCTCTTGTGTATGAAATTTAATTAAATAAATATTGGGTAAATTAAAATTAAATCTTGTTGGTGTAAAAACTAACTTTGGCATGTAAATTAAATTTAATTAAATACTTAGTAAATTGTAAAATAAATTAGTACATTAGAAATAAATATTTTTAGGTTGCAATTATTTGGAACCTTTTGGGTGTTTATTAGAATAAATGACACATGTATATAATTTATTTAGTTTAATTATCTTTAGGGTAACTTGGTAAATAAATAAAATAGGTCAATTAGAAACTTAGAGTTGTTTGTAAATTAAATTGTCAATAATAAATTAATTTTAGTTATTCGATAAATTTCACTTAATTTAATTTAGCAACCCCATAGACAGGAAGTATTTGTGCATGAAAATTATTTGTAAACAACAACTTCTATTTGAATTACTTACGTGTGTAGGTTTAGAAATTGCATTTTTAGGTAAGAAGTTTGATAAAAGGATAATAAACAAGTCTTTTAAAAATATTAGTAGATGACTGACACTCGAATTAATGAGGTTAGACCAGAAGTAAGGGGTGCCTAACACTTTCCCCTTACGTACCGACTATCTTGAACTTGGACATTGAGTTATAGTGATGATGGTCGTGGAACTTCTGCAAGGAGTAAGTTGCCATCCACTACCCTATCAGAAAATTGAGTACATCAATCAAATCCCTTTGGTTATCCCTTCGAAAATTGATGCCTCAATTAGATGTCTCTTGGAAGAGCTAATGAATATGTATTGGTTATTACTCAGGTAATGACTCCTATTTATTTATGCCTTTGTGGCATAAATTCTTAGTACCGTGGTAGTGTTATGGGAAGATAGTACTTACCAGTATACTCAACTCTATTAAAATTGTATAAATTGCATAACTAAGAAATGCTATCTAAGGAGGTGATACTTAAGTGAGACTGATGTGACTCCACTATCTTTCTTAGGCATTACCTGGTGCACTTTATGTGATCCTAGTAAACAATTTTTCACCTCACTCCACATGAACCCCAAACCACACCTTCCTTTTTTTCCTCTAATTCCTCTTTTTTATTTTTCATTTTCTTTAACAAAATTACTCCCTTCAGAGAATGGATATAAGTTTGATCTTTAATCTAAATCAAGCGACTTTAGCATCACCATTGCTTCAACAACCCAACCCTTTCTAAGGTGAATTTCAAATTTTGGTTTTGTTTTCTATTTTGCTGGTCTTTAATTTCATTTCTAGCTCAATGTAGTGTTATTGGTCTTCTTTTGGGGGATTGTGGGTTCTTATGTGTAATAAGAATAATAATGAACTATTGGTGATATTCTGAAATTTTAGTGCCAAATTGAGTGAATTGGTGATATTCAACATTTTGATGGCTAGTTAAAATAGTAGGTCATGAATGGTGGAGTCAATGATTTGTAGAACTCCAAAATGCATTGTTGTAGCTTGAAGGTTGAAGGTACAAAAGCATGGTACAAGGATCTTTAAGTTGGCTACAAATGCGTGGTGTAAGAAAATGCAAAAATGGTGTAAGAAGATGCTAAAAACGAGACAAATGCATACTTGGCATAAAAGGACATTGGCATAGAAAGGCATAGTGCAAGATAAAAGAATTTGCTAACTTAGAGACAAAAAATGTGTTATTTTATTTTCTGCACATGCGTATGTTGGTTATTTTGATCATGCATTGTTATCTCTTGTTTTACTTTCTATACTCCAACTATAATTATTGTATAGTTACAAGTTATTGAAGCATGTCTCACCTCAGCATAACTTCAGTTATTCTTTTGGGTTACCATTTCTAAGATAATACAGTCCATGCACTAAAGCAGATATTGCCTCTGGTATTGAGTGGCCAAGGCCTCCAAGAATGTATAGGAATTATGTAAATGTAAGATATGCCGTTACAATTCACTCTTTTTTTTGTTGATTTTATTTTATTTTTTACACTACACAATTGTCTAAGAAATTCTAATGACCTTGTAGGTTGTTACTCGAGCCTAATAATTGGATAAGTGTTGATGTGTTATTTAAGAATTTCCATTTCATATTGTTTTAATTGGGTTTTGAGATGGTGTTGGATTGATTTTATTAGATGTGTTGTGAAATTTTTGCAGTCAGTTTTAATAACTTATTCATTATTAAGGCCTCGTTTATTTCATAGAAAATATTTTTCTGAAAACCCTTTTTTTGCATTTTCTGATATTTGAGGTGCTCAAGAAAATTGGTTAACGGAAAATATTTTACTGATCAAAGGAAAAACTAAGTCATTTTTAAGGAAAAATAACTTTCATTTTTCAAAGAGGATGTAATTTTCCGTTTTCTAAAATTTGAAAATATTATTAAAAAATAAACACATTTATACATATATGAAATAAATACATATTATTAATTTAACATTACAAACAAACAATAAAAAATATTTTTATGAAAAATATTTTTTCTATGAAAAATATTTTGAATATACAAGTTATTTTTCATGAAATAAACGGAGCCTAAGTATTTGTATCTTTAATTATTATAGGGATCCATAGCATAATTTTTTTTTTTAATTTGGTTTATATATATATATATATATATATATATATATATATATATATATATATATAGATACGTAAAATTATGTCCTCTCAAACTGAACTCTTCTTGAAAACACACAAGTTTCACTTTTCCCTTTTCTTTCTGAGGCATTTTCCTTCGTTTCTGATGCTATAATGAGATTTTTTTTTCATGCTATCAACTATTTTTATGGTTTGGTTAAATCCATGATATTTCTAATTTAGAAGGGAAGCAATGGTGATAATGATGATAGTTTCCAATAGTTCAATCTAATTAACAAAGCAAGGATGTGAAATTGGTGTCATTTATAACATTGTTGAATAGTCCACTTGATAAAAAAACAACTCATTTTTGGGAACCTATTGCAACTAAGGATTTTTTGCTGCTGTATGCCTTACTACCATTGTCACAAGGGATTTGCGGTCGCCGGACGATTCTCATTGAAACAGGAAAGTAAGGAGTCGCCACTTTAATTTTAAGGGAAATTAAAAGAAACTATTTATAAAAATTCATCAAGTCACTTCTAACACAGAGATTCTAAGTTCGGGGTCTGTGTACGCATAAGGAAAGTGTTAGGCACCCCACATCGTCCCTCAACGAGGGCAAGTGGATTTAACAATGTGCTCTTTATAATTTAAGATTGATAATTTTGGGGTTAAAATAACGATATTAGTTCCCATTATTTATTAAAGGAACATTTGATATTTCACTATTCTGGATTTCCCAAGAACACGAGTATATGGGATGACCCTAAAGTGAGTTGATGTTGTGTTTATTTAATTTTTTATGTATTTATTAAATTCCTCCCTCCCCGAATTAGGACTCTAGTTCTGAAGATGTATTATTTGGTCACTAGAAATTCATGATGGGTGAGGAGGACTCTATGCTCATACGCCATGCACTCCATCATTAGTATCTAAATAATTGAGGGTGTGGTGTGTGTAGTGAACATGCATGAACCAACGTGGGTATAGATTTTCATCCCTTTTAATTAGGACTCTAATTCAAAAGGGATGTGTTAACTAAAACCTAGAGAGTTCCCTTCATTAATGAAGACTCTCAGTTAATGAAGGAAAGTCTCATCATCGGCATGATTACCCATAAATCTTTACCCATATTGTTTCATTTTATCTATTTAATACTTTTTGCGATTATGATGTTCCATTTTATTGAATCGAACTGAAGGAGGGCTTCCTTAATAATATTAGCATGTGGACTCCAGGAGGGACTCTCCCTTTGAGGTCCAAATATAAAGTTTGGAGTTTCTAGGAAGGACTCTCTCTCAAACTGAACATCAAAATGTATTCGATAAATTTGTTGAAGAGTTTGTAGAGTTTTACAAAAAGTAAGTGTAGGGATTTCGAGGAAAGACTCTCTCCCAATCTCCCATATTTGTATCAAATGAGGTTTATAAAATGTATAACTATGGGAATTCTAGGAAAGAAAGATCGTCTGAGTTCTCGTATTTAAAAAAAAAGGAATTTCATAAAGATGTAAAATTGCTAGTTCAAGGAAAGGACTCTCTCCCGAACTCTCATATTTGTGAAGGATGAGTTTCGTAATAGATAAAGTTATAGGGATTTGAAGAGAGGACTCTCTCCCGAACTCTCATTAAATGATAGGAGCATTCGGAAAGTGATGTAAAGGATTAATCGATTCTATATATGGAACGTCTAATTGCAGGTTATTTCTGATCTCTTATTATTTGAACCCTTTTCACCCTCTTTGTTTTTGATCTCTTATTAGTTATTTGAACTCTCCATTGCCACCTAGACTTGTGTCTAACCTTTTTGCCCTTACTATTTCCAACCTCTTTAATCAGATCCGAACTCTTTATATTGAGCTAGATTTCATTATGTCTGACCTCTTTATTTCCATCATTCCCGATCTATTCCCAATCAAAACCAAACCCTCCATATCTGCACCCTCATTTTACCTCACTCTTCCCATCCGAACTCTTTAATATTCTTCCAAACATCAGGTAACATTTATGCCACTCGAACCCTTATTCTCACTACTAAAAAAAGATAAAGAGAGGTATACTTTTAAAACGATGCATGCATCACTATAGCACACAAAAAGTAATATTTGTGTGATGAACTAATTTATTCTAGAAGTTTGGCGTGACTGGATATTCCTAAAGTTCGAATTCTAGCTTATGTAACAAATACAGCCTGATTACATTTAATCGGAGGAAGGGCTATTAAGAAGTTTACCTGTAAGGATCGATTAAAGATGACGGGCAAGCTGCTGCTGATATCTCATGTCAAAAGGGGGTCACAGGAGTTGGGCCAACTAAGAGTGCCTTTTGGGATGTTGAAAATGACAGGAACAAGACCTTGATGATGACTCAAGATTGGACCACTAGGCTATTGCGCGAACCTCCTAAAGAGAGAGACTGAAGTATCAGGAGTTTTGGTAATAAGATCTTTTAGAAAACTCATTTCTAAAGTCTCCTAAAGACCAAGAACTTCAAAGCAACAATAAAGAAGCTAAAGAACAAAACTCAAAATCAGAGACCCCCCACCAAAGACTAACGACCCCCAGACCCCTTCTACAGTGTAATATTCAGTTATTTATAGGAAACAGAGTCTTAAAATGAAGGGTCAGGATTCGAGTAGGAAAAGATAAAGAGTCTGGATTTAGAATGATATAATCCAACGTCTTGGAATTAAAAAGGATTAAAATTGAGGATTGAGATCTAGTTCAGAATTCTTTTGTCCTTTCTTCTCTAATCCAACGGTTGAAGGTTTTTGCCTTACCGAATGAATCCAAAGGCTAGGAAAGAAAAGTGCTAAATCTGTTATTTACTTTTAATCTAATGGCCCAAAACCCATCCTTACAAGTGAGATTAATGGTGCGGATTGAGGCGTACTGGGATGCTTTAACCGCTTCAGATCTAATGGTTCAGGTTCATCCTTATAAATGGGATGGATGGTGGAGATTGGATCGTACCCCAAATGCTTTAACTAACTCAGATCTGACAATGGGGGGGGGGGGGGGTGGGGGGGGTGTTTAATATTGCAAATCAAGGGTCATGACTGAAAGTAACTTTTAAACTCTTGATTCCCCACACCTTTTGATTTTTATTAGCCATTTCTTGTTCTACCCGATCTCTTATTATGGTTGGCAGCTCTGAGACCTTTTGTTTTGATCTCTTAAACCAACTCTTTCCATGTTCGATCTTTTCTCGCTTCATGATATCTTTCCTATCCCTCCTCTGCAACTGGTCTATGTCAGTGAACCTCGAATAACGGTGAAGCATTAAATCCTCCACTTACCGATGAGTCGCTTTGAGTTTTGCAGGCATTAATTGCCTAGGCCTATATATACTAGAGGTAATAGGCTGCCATTCTCACATTTCCATTTTTCCTTCTCCAGTCAATTTTTGGCCTGTTCTTCCCCATGCTTTACCTTTTTGGTACCCTTTTCTACTATGATAACCACTTTGATCTTTTTTTGATTATTTCTTTTGCCTGTCACCTGAAAAAGGATGACACCGACGGTCAGAGAATTAAGGGAATGTGATTCGATGATGGCAAGGGAATCAGACTAAATGGCCGATCAGGGTCCAAAATGACTACCGTACCAACCTCAAATCAGCCAATCGATTCGAGCCAAAGACCAATCTCGGACAAGGGAACTGCTAATTTCAATCTTGATATTAATGATCGCCTCTTAAAGTTCATTTGGCTCCTAACCATCTCAAGGGTCCCGATTGAGGCTCGGTTCTGGTTGATAACATCGAGCTTTTTATAGTCTTTACCATAGTAGATGAGAGCTACCTTCCCAATCTTGGCAAATTGAGATCGGGAGGTGTCAAACTGCGAAAACAAGGGTAGAACGTGGGGTAAAGTAGGTAGGAATATCTGTAATTAATGATCAGGCTGGAGAGATCGCCCAAATGATGTAATTCGACCTTTTGGAAATGAAATGGACTTTTTATTTAAGCTTAATTTCATTTTATTTATTTATTCTATTTTTATTATGTTTTATTATTTGCATGGTTCTGATTACCTTTCTGATTGGTTCCCTAGCCGATCTTTTTGTCCGAACTCTCTCTTGCCCGATCTCTAGTCATAGTCCTTTTAACCGAACTCTTTTGACCCCCCCCCTTCTATCCGATTTCTTGAACAAAATCATTTCAGTCGACCTCACATGTCCAATCTCTCCTCCTCTAGAACCTTCTCTAAGCGTACATGGAGAATTAGGATACAATTAAGTTTTGCACCGATCGATGCACCGCCTAGGGTGTCATGAGCATTTAATGCTCAGACAAGTATAAATAGAGGGGGGGGGGGTCAGTCATTTCTTACTTTTGTATCCTCCACTCATCTCAAACCTTCTCAAAGACTTCTATCAAGTTCTCAACTCCTCTAGTGTCGATTTACAATCAGGTAGTAGTTTTGATCTTTTTTTGGTCATTTTCATGTCTGTTACCTGAAACTGAGTGGCACCGACGGCCAGAGAGTTGCAAACCTGACCTCCATTCACTTCTCCTCATCCTTAGAAGAGGGTGATGAGGCTAGACCAAGTGGGCAATCTGAACTTGCTATAACTATCGTCCCAACCACCAGTCAGCCTGCCAGGCCAGTGCCAAGAGAAGCTCCGGTTACAAGGAAAAAGAATCTATTTGTGGATGAGCTCCTATCAAGCCTTGGGATATCTGATCTCAAGTTAATTAGCCTATAGTTCAATTTTCCTACTGACTCTTTCGAGCTCATTATGTCATATCTTATCCCTCCATAAGACATGACATGATCCCGTAGTATACTTAATAAATTATCGAACTTCACCTACTAATATTCTATTAAATATACTACAAGAGATTTTAAAACAATTCCATTTCAATTACGTGTTTAAAGCAATGATAAAAAAATTATTAAAATGTCCTTGGGTTGGATATATGCCATAAATTTTATTTAGAATAAATTGGCATTTTTAAGTTTTTGCAAAAATTTGCGTGCTGACGGCTAAAAATATAATAAGACAGTTCTTCTAAACCTGTTAAAAATTAATTCATGAAGGTGTTTCATACTCAATTTGAACTCAATCAAACATTGAATCATCTCATTTTATTCTCAACAAATTCCATCATAAAGAAAATAATTCATCATTTATAGGATTCAGAAAGAAATTTAAATATTTGCATTCATTGAGATAACAAGTTAATATTACAAAAACTTACATTAAACTGAAATGACCAAAATAACATTACAAAGCCTTTTTTACAATTGCTCAACATCTATATATAGATACATATAGCTACATATACATCAAAATGAATATACAAGGGTATACCTAAGATGTATACCCAAAGCTATATCCTATCCTGCTTTGCGATGCTCACTCTGCAGCTCTTTCTTTCTCCTTACCTGCGACAGCATGAAACATCTATCACTGAACATAATATTCAGTGGTGCACAACTAGAATTTTATAGTGAAACATAGTTTATCAATTGGTAAACAAGAGTTTAAAATTTTCACAATTCCATAAATCACAAAACTAATACCAATATTTTCAATAACAATTTATCAAAGTAATTTCAAACAATAGTGTTGCCTACAATTCACACAGCTTAGATCATGATACAAAATTTTCAATCAATGCCATATTGTACACCACGACAAAGCAATCTACAACCTCACTTACCGAAATTAATGAGGGAGGTGGCTAGCTAGCTATATGAGTACTCATTCGAACTCAACCTCAACTGGCAAGCTAGAGAGGGAGGAAACATAATCAAACTCAACCCCATAAATGGAGGAGGAACACAATAAGAACTGTCAAGCCAAGTGTGGTTTCAAAAACAAATCTAAATAATTTCATTCAAATAATTTTATTGCAAATCAACAATCACATTTCATTTATAAATTTCCCCTTATAGGGTTGGCAACACATAATTTATTAAATTAAAATTCTCAATGCAATAAAAAATCATAAATCAATCATATAAGCTTATTCAAATAAACTTCCAATTGAAAATAAAGAAATAGGATTAGTTGTGCACAAACCTCTTTATACTCCTCTTACTTAGTTTAACTTTTCCCCTCTTTAGGAGGCTCCTTTTCCACTGAAAATACACAATAGAAATGTCTCAATACTTATCCTAATTATCTCCAATAACTAATCAAATGAATGCCTAATAAATGCCTAAGTTACTTATGCAAATTCAAGGAGTTTGGGTTCTGCACAGTTTTATGCCCTAACATTTGAACCCAATTTCAACTTAGTTTTAGTCATAATTTGATAAAGTGTTCCCCATGAAAACTGTTCCTCTATGTCTTAGTTTTATTTTCCAATTTGAATCACTCAATTTGGAGTTTTGTAGCTCTAGTTATGGTTAATTTACCAAGTACTAGTCCAGTGACCAATACTGTTCCAGAACATGGTAGATTCTGGAACTCAAATTTAGCAAGCTAATTGAACAAGTTATAGTCATAATTTGGCTTGGTGTTCTTCATATGAGTTGTTCTCCTATATCTCATGGTTACACAGGCTCAAAAATCACCAAATTTGAAGTTGTATAGGGTAAGTTATGGCTAATTAACCAACCTAGACTCATAAATCCTATAACTCCTGAATTCCAAGTTTTAGGTCAGCTTTACAATTAATATTTAAGAGTCTTTCACCCACAATTTGAGTAAGATTTCTAAACCAAAGTTGTAGCCCTAATTCTTAGGTTTCTATATCATTTTGGTTCATCCCATTTGGAATTTTCTAGTGAAAGTTATAGTGTAATTACTGTCCTGGGGTCAAATGGCTAAAATAGTTCCAATGCAGGAATTTAAGATTGGGAATTCTTGATTTCTCCTAACCATCTCCCTAAGTTG
The DNA here is from genome assembly GCF_030052815.1 of Hevea brasiliensis. Taxonomy (NCBI): domain Eukaryota; kingdom Viridiplantae; phylum Streptophyta; class Magnoliopsida; order Malpighiales; family Euphorbiaceae; genus Hevea; species Hevea brasiliensis. Next base: position 8,168,943 of record NC_079508.1, on the reverse strand, counting down.
CTTTAGAATCTAGGTTCTGGTCAAAACATCAAATTTTTAGTTCTATGTCTTATGAGAATTTTGGCTTTGGAATCACCTAATTTGCATTTTTTTAGCCCAAGTTATGGCAATTTTGCCAAAATTGGTCAAATAGGTGATTGTCCAGAATTTTCAGGTTTGTTCAGAATCAAGGCAGATTGGCTGGACCAACTTTGTCTAGCAATTTGATCAACTTAGGGTCATAATTTGGCTATATGATCTTCATAATAATTGTTATTCTATGTCTCATATTTCTATTGGTTTAAGAATTAGGTCAATTGGAGTTTCCTAGTGTGAGTTATGCCTAATTTACTAAGTACTGTTCATTTGGTTATTTTTTATTAGGTCCAGAACATCAATTCCGGGTTCAAGGTTCATTTAGGGCAATTTATAGCCATTTTCTGGGCAAGGTGTCATCATGAAAATTCTAGCCCTATGTCTTATGTTTCATCTCCAATTAGCCTCACACCAATTGAAGCTATGTAGCTCAAATTATGCTCATTCAAAATTGCTTACTCAAGGGTCTAGAATTCCAGCAACTCATCACACTACAATCCATCAATTCCATTCATCAATTCAACATAATTTCTCAACTAAAATATGCCAAATGACCATAATTAAGCCTTATAAACATCAATGGCATAACATACTATAAAACCCTAATTTTCACCAAAACCCTAATTCTTCTTCACCCCAATTTCATGCAATTTATGCAATCTTAACACACTAATCACATATACAACCTCAAACAAGCTAGAATTCATGTTTACTTTATTCAAAATACATCAAAACCCTACTTCTCCATGGCTGACTGAAAATTTAAGCTTCCCTTGCATACATGTTTTCTTCAATTTATTAACTCAATTTCTCAAAATCAAACTTAATTTCAAGAAAGGAAGTAGAAAGAAGACTAGATGGTTCACTTACCTCGATTGAAATTTTCAGGTCTTCTAATTTCTTCAAGGCTTCTCCTTCTCTTTTCTTCCAATCTTCTTATCAAGGTCCAAAAATCAAATTTTCTATTAATAAACTATACGATTTATGGAAAATTCTAGTGGTTTTGGAGCTTGGGTGGTCATCAATGGAGGAAGGGAGAAGAGAGAACATGGTTGGACAAGAGGAGACATGAGGAAGATGATAATTCTTTTGATTTTTTTAATTTTTGTCTTCTTGTAATTGCAGATAAATATCTAATTTAATTTATTTAAATTATAATTTTTAATTATGTCATCATTAAGTCATTGTGATGTCATATTGGTAATTAAAATTAGAAAATTTTCATTTCACTTCTTTTCTTTCCATACACTTCTTCACATTTTTAATCCCTTTTCAATAATTTAATCTCATACAATTTAATGGACATGTAGGTCAAAAGTTACTTCTAGGAGTGAATTGACCAAAATATCTCTCATCGGGTTATAGTCCATCTTTTAATAATGCCCGATGTGTCCTTAAGTTCTGATTCACTTATTTATGCTTGTTTCCTTTTTATTTTCATGATGTTCTAATTCCCAGTAGTTTCACAATTATCCCTTAACTAATGATGTTATGGAGTCTCACACGAATTTAGGGTAGCAACTGAGCTTGCAGTCGCTTCCCGGGTCGGTCACCCATCATCAGAACTCTAGGCTCATTTAACCTAATTGTGCTTTATTACTCCTATTTTCACCCAACCTCATTTGATCTTTATTATTTTCATTTATGACTTCTCTGTCACACCCTACCCCTCTGTAAGGCATAACATGATCCCGTAGTATACCTAATGAATTACCAACTCCGTCTACTGATAACCCATTAAATACACTACAAGGGATTTTAAAAACTTTTCTTACTTTTTTTACAGTGGTGAGCACTATTTACAGGTGTTAAAAACCTTTTTGAACTGAAGTAATAACTGACACATTTGACTTATTTGGAATTTCTGTAAAAATTTTGGCAGAGTGCCATCTGTATTTTGGATAAAATAGTTCTTCAGAAAACCTATAAAAAAGCACTTCAATAAAATTCCAAATCTCAACTTCAACATTTTTCTCAACCCAACACATTTCTCAAGTCAAATTCACAGTAATTTTTCAAGGACTGAGATAGAGAAAATATAATACAATTTTTACAAGTCAAAATATCTCATAATTTACTTTACAACTTCAGTGTACAATTTTAATTTACAACTGCTCAAAACCAACAACAATATGTACATACAGTGAACATCATTACATTACAAAATACAAAATATTGGTATACTCATTATACCCGGTAGTCTCTCGCTGGAGGTACTAGCAGCCTAGTCTGCTGCACTGTCTGTCTGTCTACTTGCGACAGCAATAAAAAGCTATCGCTGAGACAATGTCTCAGTGGTGCACAACATTAACCAAATACAATTTAAATCACAATTCATAAGTCATGTAAATAGTGGATACTTAAAACTGTAGTTAAATTCAAGACAATAATGTCATAAGGAATTTAACACAATATTACAATAAATCTCAGTAATCAAAATATAGCTAAATTTAAAAGACAATGAATGTCAATAAGAATTTAAACTCATTTTACAATCTTACAATATAAATCAATAAATCACACACAGCTTTAATCATGTTCCCAAGTTCAATTCATCCCAAAAGCCGATGGCTAATGAGGTATTCAATTCATCCCAAAAGTCAATGACTAATGAGGAATAACACAGCTAGCTAGCAAAAAATATGAGTACTCATTCTATTCGTCCTCAACAGGCACACACCTCAACACTTGACGGAGAGAATTCAATTCATCCCACTAGACAAGCTAGCGAGGAATACAATCAATGTACATGATAGCGTGGTTTCAAACCAATTCTGATTGCTTTTCAATCAATAAGTATCCATCAAATATCATTCAAACCATTTTTCACAATTTCACAACTTAAAACAATAATATGCAAATAGTCATAATTTATTTCAATTGAAAATAATTCAAAAGAAATAGTTATTGTGCATAAACCTCTGATAACTGTCTCCGAGTCTGGACTCAGTATTTCCTTCCCTTTTCCTGAGTCTTTGGTAACTGAGAAACACAATTTGAAGTGTTTCAGTACTAAATTAAACTGTCTCTAACGATAATGTTCGATAAGTAATTCACTGAAGGCTATTATTTGCTCAATCACCTAATATACCGACCCTCGATACGTTTTAGGTAAATTAGGTTTTAGTGTCATTAATATGTCACATTCGATAGGGTTTTAGGGTTGGTATGTTTTACCAAACTCATTTCCTTGTTTAGTGCATTTTAATGCAACTTGCTGGATTCCGGAATACTAGTTTGACCTAGCCGGACGACCTAGTTTCCTCGATTTTCGAGTTTCGGTCAAAACTACAAACTTGTAGATCTATGTCTTATTGCACGCGGGGCAAAATTTCAGGTCGATCCGAGTTATGTAGACCAAGTTATGGTCATTATACTATTGCTGGTCAAATGGCATCAAATTAGGTCAATTTGGTCAACTTTGGTTCGGCCAGTTTTTGGACCCGAACTTGTGCAAGCTGTTTGACTTGCTTATGGTCATTTCTGGGCTTTAATTCTTCATAAGACTTGTAGGTATGGGTCTTAACTATTCATGGTTAAAATTTTAGGTCAATTGGACCTGTTTTGAGTGAGTTATGGCCTAAACACTAACTGCTGCCCAATTGGTCAGTTTTCAGGTTTCAATTGCACTTAATCCGAATTGGTCATTTTCTTATGTCACCTTGCAAGCAGAATTTTGATATGCTTTCTCAATGAAAGTTGGCACATTTTGTGCCTAGTTTCACCTCCAATTGGTCTCATACCAATTGAAGTTACACATGTAAAGTTATAGACTAAAATACATACTGCCCTTAACTACCTTACTTAACATACATCAATTATACACTTACATTACTATATGTCCACTTCCCTTACCAATTCTGTTTTGGTTCATTACCAAAACCATATTCCACTTTACATTAACATCACTTTGGGCAGATTACAAACATCCTTAATACACCAATTAAAACTCACATTCACAAGGTCTAAGTACAATCACATATACACCTAAACCTTACTAGCTCTTACATACACTTTACACAATCAATCTATATACATATCCATCAACCTTAATGTCAATATTTCTGCCAACACCTTCATGAACACATACATTTATCCAAGAATCCCAAGGCTGCCAAAAATGTTCTTCAACACCAAAGTGTCCTACAATTCATCAATTTCCATTCAAGTGCAAAAATCACCATATACATATGGAATAATTTACTAGGATATTAAATCACCATAACCAACATAATTTCTCATCAAGTATATACACAAATATTTCATCAAATACATAACTCCATGGCTGTCCAAAATGAACATCTCAATAACTCTTCAAACTTAAAAATTTTCTTCACAAATCCAACACCCATAACATGTACACAAAGTTTAACAAAGCAACATTCAAAAATGTAAACTTACCTATCGTTGTAACTTGCTAAACCTTCACCAAACTTCTTGATTTTGGTATCAAGCTCTTCCTTATGATGTGTAGACAATCTTTAATGAAGGAACCTAAGTGATTGGAGTTGAAATGGAGGAGTGGAGGAAGCTTTACACAAAACGGTAATGGAGGATTTTCCCATCCTTCATTTCGGCATGGTGAAGAAAATTTGGAGAAGATGATGTGCAGATGGTGTAGTGGACTTACACCTGCCCCATTTAGTGTTTGATTAATCCCAAGTGGTCCACTCACCAAATTTAAATCATATTATATGTTAATTGTTCATTTATCCCACATTAACCCATAATTTTAGCTATTTACTCTAGGTACCACCAAATTAATTTTTCATTTTATTTTCTAAGTGTAATATTATTTATTTTTAGTGGACATTTAGGTCAAAAGACAATTCAGGATGTCAAATGACCATAATGCCCCTGTTCGGATTGCATTCCCGATTTTTCGGTAACATCGGGTTTTGTCCGTTTTTCGATTTCTCACTTTTCTTTGTACTAATTATTTAATTTTTCTTTGATCTTCCTAATGATATTTATTCTTCAATAATGGTCTATTTAAGTCCTAAAAATGTTTTCAAGGGTTCCCCGCAGTCCAGGGCTAGTCAACGGTCCACGCCTTGACTTTCCGGTGCGGTCACCCATCGCTAGGGTTCCCGGCTCGCTTAACTTGATCACATTTCTTTGCTATTATTTTTCCTTTGTTTTTCTTGTATTTTCTTTTCTTTTATTTCATTATTTTATGTCTCCTCACTCATATTGAAGTGTAGTTCTAGGCATCCTAGCTGTCCGGACAACACTGGTCACCGGAGCAGCAGAACGCACTACCGAACTTAGGGGTGTTACAATTCTCCCCCCCTTAAATAAATTTCGTCTCGAAATTTTACCTGGTATTAGTCTTTGAACAGCTGTGGGTGCTGTCTCCTCATATCCTCTTCACGTTCCCAAGTAGCTTCCTGGCCTGAATGATGGTTCCACAGCACTTTAACCAGGTGTATCTGTTTATTCCTCAGCTGCTTTACCTCATATGCTAGAATTTTTATGGGTTCTTCCTCATATGAGAGGTCTGGATTTACCTCAATCTCTTCAACTGATAGTACATGAGATGGGTCAGATCTGTACCTCCTTAACATGGACACATGGAAGACACTGTGTATCCTTGCTAGCTCTGGAGGTAATGCCAACCGATATGCCAAAGGACCCACTCTTTCCAGAACTTCATATGGTCCAATGAAATGAGGACTCAGTTTCCCCTTTCTGCCAAATCTCATAATCCTCTTCCAAGGAGAAATTTTGAGGAATACCTTATCACCCACTGCATATTCAGTATCTCTTCTTTTCAAATCAACATAGGACTTCTGACGATCTGATGCAGCCTTAAGTCTATCTCTAATCAATCTGATCTTTTCCTCTGTCTGCTGAACAATTTTTGGCCCAATCATCTTCCTTTCACCTACTTCATCCCAACATAGGGGAGTTCTGCACTTTTTGCCATACAACGCTTCATATGGAGGCATCCTAATGCTTGATTGGTAGCTGTTGTTATAAGCAAACTCAATCAAAGGCAAGTGTGTATCCCAACTACCTTCAAATTCAATCACACAAGCCCGTAGCATATCTTCCAATATCTGAATAATCCTTTCAGACTGGCCATCTGTCTGTGGGTGGAATGCTGTGCTGAAGTTCAATCTAATTCCTAGGGCTCTCTGAAGAATACCCCAGAATCTAGAAGTGAACCTAGGATCTCTGTCAGACACAATTGATACTGGCACTCCATGCAGTTTTACAATCTCATATATGTACAATCTGGCCAATCTTTCCAGGCTATAGTCCATCTGAACTGGTAAAAAGTGAGCAGACTTGATCAATCTGTCAACTATAACCCATACTGCATCATGACTACTCTGTGTCCTTGGAAGTCCTGTAACAAAATCCATAGTTATTCGTTCCCATTTCCACTGCATCGACAAAGGATGTAACAAACCAGCTGGAACTTGATGTTCTGCCTTTACTTGCTGACAAGTTAGGCATTTGGAAACAAAGTCAGCTATATCCCTCTTCATACCCATCCACCAGTAATGCTCTTTCAGCCCTCTGTACATTTTAGTTCCACCAGGGTGCATAGCAAATGGAGACTCATGTGCTTCCTTCATCATGATCTGTCTCAATTCAGCATCATTAGGAACGCACGTTCTGCCCTGATGTGGCAATAACCCATCATCTCTTACAGAGAATTCAGGTTTCTTGCCCTGCTGGACTTCATTCAGTAGCTTCTGATATTTTTCATCACTTTGAGCAGCCATTCTGATTTGATCAATCAACACTGGCTATACATGCCAAGCAACTACTGTCTGTCCCTCATCATCAATCTCTAAACTGGCATGTTGTGCTTTCAATTCACATACCATGGACAAAGGAGAAACTCTGAGACTTGCCATAGTCTTGAGACTTAAGGCGTCAGCCACCACATTTGCTTTCCCTGGCTGATAGTCTATTAAGCAATCATAATCTTTGATGAGTTCTAACCATCTCCTCTGCCTCAAATTTAATTCCTTCTAGGTGCCTAAGTACTTCAAACTCTTGTGATCTGTGTAAATGTAGCATTTCTCTCCATACAAATAGTGTCTCCAGATCTTCAGAGCAAAAACAATAGCTGCTAACTCCAGATCATGTTTTGGGTAATTCCTCTCATGCGGTTTTAGCTGGCGTGATGCATAAGCAATGACATTCCGATCTTGCATCAGTACACAGCCTAACCCATTGTGAGAAGCATCACAATAAACTGTGTATTCTTTACCCGGAGCAGGTAAAGTGAGAACTGGAGTTTCAGTCAAACACCTCTTCAACTCATCAAAACTTTGCTGGCATTTATCAGTCCACTGAAATTTTACATCTTTCCGAAGCAGTTTGGTCAGTGGAGAAGATAACATAGAAAACCCCTTCACAAACCGACGGTAATATCCAGCTAGACCCAGAAAACTGCGAATTTCTATGATGTTCCTGGGTGGCTTCCAATTAAGGATAGCTTCTACCTTGCTGGAATCTACCTTGATCCCCTCAGCTGACACAACATGTCCCAAAAAGGAGATTTCTTTCAGCCAAAATTCACATTTCGACAATTTGGCGTATAGCTGTTTCTCCCTTAAAGTCTGCAGTACAATCCGCAGATGTCTGTCATGCTCCTTTGCATTCCTCGAGTATATCAAAATGTCATCAATAAACACCACCACAAATTGATCAAGATATGGTCTGAAGATAGTGTTCATCAGATCCATAAAAGCAGCTGGGGCATTTGTTAACCCGAATGGCATTACTAGAAACTCATAGTGGCCATACCGAGTTCTGAAAGCAGTTTTTGGAATACTCTGCTCTTGCACCTTCAACTGATAATAACCAGATCGCAAATCAATTTTGGAGAATACAGCTGCACCCTTCAACTGATCAAACAGATCATCAATGCGAGGTAATGGATATCTGTTCTTTATTGTCACCTTATTCAACTGCCGGTAGTTAATGCATAAGCGGAGAGTACCATCCTTCTTCTTAACAAACAACACTGGTGCTCCCCAAGGTGACACACTAGGGCGGATGAAGCCCTTTTCAAGTAGTTCTTGCAATTGTATCTTCAACTCCTTCAACTCTGCTGGTGCCATTCTGTATGGCGTTATAGAGATTGGATCCACACCAGGCATAATATTAATTTCAAACTGCACTTCTCTTTCCGGAGGTAATCCTGGCAATTCATCAGGAAACACATCTGGAAAGTCATGTACTGTAGGGATGTCCTTCAATGCTGGACTCCCCACTTGGGTGTCTACCACATGTGCCAAGTAGGCTGCACACCCTTTCGATCATTTTTCGGCTAGTGCGGCGAAATGATGTTTGATGGCAATAATCGCCTCTCCCCATGTATTACCACATCATTGTATTGAGGAAGGCCAAAAGTGATGTCTTGACCTCTGATCAATCATGGCATGATGCCTAGCTAACCAATCCATACCCAAGATGATATCATAATCTCTGAAGGGCATTTCAATGAAATTAGACAGGAAAGTGTGTCCTTGGATCACCAAAGGAAAATCTTTATACATTCTATTAACCCTGACCTCCTGTCCTAGTGGACTTGTTACTAGCACCTCAAAGTCCATTTTTGTACATGGAACATCAATGCAATCAATGATGCTAGCACTGATATAAGAATGGGTAGAGCCCGGATCAAATAACACAAACACATTTTGGTTGAAAGTTGAGAAGGTACCAGCCACAACATCAGATGTCTCGGCCTCTTCCCTCTGTCTCATTGCATACATTCTGACCAGAGCACTGTCTTGCTCTGAATGTTTCACTGTGCCCTGGCTGCCTGCTGGGTTACCTCTACCCCTGCCTCTACCTCTGCTGGGTGGTTGTGAACTTCTGGTGAGGCTGCAATCGACCTTCTGCAGTAGTAGGAGGTGGTCCAACTCTGCGACTACTGGTGCAGTCCTTGGCAAAGTGTCCTGTGCCTCCACAGTTATAACAGGCTCCAATAGCCTTATAGCATATCCCACCATGATTTTTTCCATAAGTTTCACATTGGCGGGAAGGATAGGAACTTCTGGTACTCTGCTGACCAGATAGGGGAGGTCTCTGTCCTGAATATCTTCCCTTACCAGATTTCTTGCCACCTCTGCCATGTCCCCCATGGTTCTTCCTCTTCCTAGTATGACCACTGGAACTCTGTTCTACTGACTTTCCCTCTTTCTCTGTCTTCTCTGATTTCTTTCTCTCAGGAGCGGTCTCAATCTCAATTCTTTCTAACTCTAGGGCTTGAGAAATAAGTTCAGAGAAGTTAGTATGTTTGAAGTCGATTACTTGTACTCTGATACTGGGCTTCAAGCCAGTTTCAAACCTCTTGCATCTCTCCCTGCTGGTAGAGAGTAGACTCACTGCATAATGGCTAAGGCGGGAAAATTCCCTTTCATACTCAGCCACTGATCTGCCCCCCTGTTTCAGACTTAGGAACTCTTGCAGCTTCTGGTCTACATAAGCATCAGGGACATATTTCGCTTGAATTCCACGAGAAAGTCATTCCAGTCGACCTGCAGTTCTACGGTGTGGGAATGGTTTTCCACCAATCATAAGCATCCCCCTGTAACAAAGACACTGAGTATTCAAATCTGAGCTCTTCTGTGCAATGCAATTTCTTGAATACCCTATCCATCCTCTCTAACCACTGTTCAGCTTCTAGAGGATCTACTATCCCCTTAAACTCTGTAGCCCCATACTTCATCAATTTATCATACTGCCTAGTAGGAGATTGTGGTTGTACCACTGGTGTCTGTATTGGGACTTGAGTAGGCACATTACCAACCATTTGTTGGAACATTGCAGCCATCTGAGCGAATCGAGCAGAAAGCTGCGATGCTGCGGTGGTCTTCTTTGAACCACGACATTTTGTAGGCACAGGGCATCCCTTGCACCTCAGCCTCAATCGATTGATCGACTGAACGATCACCCTCTTCCATAGTCAATGCGAGGATTTTAGATCTCCTGAACAGATAACACAAGGAGATTTCCTCCCGTTAGTGCGTATTTATAATGTAATGTACTGTATGTATCAAACAATGATATTGAGCAGTTGTACTATGAAGAAAGAATAATCAAATAACAGGTGAAAACAGAATTTAAAAACTTTGCTCTGATACCACTAAAACATGTCACACCCTACCCTCTCAGAAGGCATAACATGATCCCGTAGTATACCTAATGAATTACCAACTCCGCTTCATCGATAACCCATTAAATACACTACAAGGGATTTTAAAAACTTTTCTTACTTCTTTTACAGTGGTGAGCACTATTTACAGGTGTTAAAAACCTTTTTGAACTGAAGTAATAGAACTGACACATTTGACTTATTTGGAATTTCTGTAAAAATTTTGGCAGAGTGCCATCTGTATTTTGGATAAAACAGTTCTTCAGAAAACCTGTAAAAAGCACTTCAATAAATTTCCAAATCTCAACTTCAACATTTTTCTCAACCCAACACATTTCTCAAGTCAAATTCACAGTAATTTTTCAAGGACTGAGATAGAGAAAATATAATACAATTTTTACAAGTCAAAATATCTCATAATTTACTTTACAACTTCAATGTACAATTTTAATTTACAACTGCTCAAAACCAACAACAATATGTACATACAGTGAACATCATTATATTACAAAATACAAAATATTGGTATACTCATTATACTCGGTAGTCTCATTGAGGTACTAGCGGCCTAGTCTCACAGACTGCTCTGTCTGCCTACTGCGACAAAGAATAAAGCTATCACGAGACAATGTCTCAGTGGTGCACAACATTAACCAAATACAATTTAAATCACAATTCATAAGTCATGTAAATAGTGGATACTTAAAACTGTAGTTAAATTCAAGACAATAATGTCATAAGGAATTTAACACAATATTACAATAAATCTCAGTAATCAAAATATAGCTAAATTCAAAAGACAGTGAATGTCAATAAGAATTTAAACTCATTTTACAATCTTACAATATAAATCAATAAATCATACACAGCTTTAATCATGTTCCCAAGTTCAATTCATCCCAAAAGCCGATGGCTAATGAGGTATTCAATTCATCCCAAAAGTCAATGACTAATGAGGAATAACACAGCTAGCTAGCAAAAAATATGAGTACTCATTCTATTCGTCCTCAACAGGCACACACCTCAACACTTCAGCCAGAGAGGGAATTCAATTCATCCCACTAGACAAGCTAGCGAGGAATACAATCAATGTACATGATAGCTGTGGTTTCAAACGGTCCACGCCGTCCAGGGTTCCCCGCAGTCCACGGTCAAACGGTCCACGCTGTCTAGCAAAGAAATGTTTTCCAGGGTTCCCCGCAGTCCAGGGCTAGTCAACGGTCCACGCCGTGACTTCCCGGTGCGGTCACCCAAAGCTAGGGTTCCCGGCTCGCTTAACTTGATCACATTTCTTTGCTATTATTTTTTCTTTGTTTTTCTTGTATTTTCTTTTCTTTTATTTCATTATTTTATGTCTCCTCACTCATATTGAAGTGTAGTTCTAGGCATCCTAGCTGTCCGGACAACACTAGTCACCGGAGCAGCAGAACGCACTACCGAACTTAGGGGTGTTACATTCTCTATGTGATTTAAGTATAGCTCTAGACATTCTAGCTGTCTGAACAGACATTAGTCACTCAAACAGTAGAATGTACAGGATTACTTAGTATGAGGGTGTTACACATTAAGTGCCACAGAGATCTTCGAGCCTATCACTTCTTCGATGAAGTAGATCTGATTATAGTATATGAAGAAAAATTAAAATCCGGGCTGCGGTTTTCTCTGGAACAATTTTACAAAGATGTTCTAAAGTATCACTGAGTTAGCGTAACTCAAGTACATCCGAACTCCTAGCAAACTCTGATGGCCTTCAGAGGTCTTTACTGAGCCAAGGGACTGGAGCCCATAGTGAAGGTCTTCGCTAAACTTCACAGGCTTACTAGGGGAAAAGATGATGAATTATGGTTCTTTTAAGCAAAGCCGAACTATGAGCTCTTCACCGATCTCCCTTCCTCGCTAAAAAATTGGAAAGATTGGTTCTTTTTCCTTAGGAGTAAGATCCTAGTAGTTTTGTGGGAATTCCCCATAGTTGGAATTACCT